>NW_028196642.1:295000-297500 GCF_037176805.1 Vigna unguiculata | reverse complement strand
GTTGTCTTGTTCGCAGTTCGGCCTAGTTCACTCTTTTCCAGCGTCATCCCCCCAAGTTGCCTTGTTCGCAGTTCGGTCTAGTTCACTCTTTTCCAGCATCATCCCCCCAAGTTGCCTTGTTCGCAGTTTGGCCTAGTTCACTCTTTTCCAGTGTCATCCCCCCAAGTTGCCTTGTTCGCAGTTTGGCCTAGTTCACTCTTTTCCAGTGTCATCCCCCCAAGTTGTCGTTGCCAACAACCCAAGAGTCCATAGTATTCGGAGTTCTAGCGGGGCCTCCCCTTGCTTCCAACAACCCAAGAGTCCATAGTATTCGGAGTTCTAGCGGGGCCTCCCCTTGCTTCCAACAACCCAAGAGTCCGTAGTATTCGGAGTTCTAGCGGGACCTCCCCTTGCTTCCAACAACCCAAGAGTCCATAGTATTCGGAGTTCTAGCGGGGCCTCCCCTTGCTTCCAACAACCCAAGAGTCCGTAGTATTCGGAGTTCTAGCGGGGCCTCCCGTTGCTTCCAACAACCCAAGAGTCCATAGTATTCGGAGTTCTCGCGTGGCCTCCCATTGATTCAAACAACCCAAAAGTCCATCTTCTTCGCAGTTCAACATCGCCTCCCTCGTTTCCAACAGGCCCAAAGGTCGTCTTCTTCGCAGATCCACGAAGAGCTCATCACGATTTGCCACATTCCATTTCCCACGGGTTGTCAACAACACTTTCTCACACTTCCCGCAATCGAGTACGTGCATGACATGCCAAAGCACATCTTATTTGCCTTCCATCGCACTCAAGACGACGGGTTGTGGAAGAACGATATTGTTCACAACAAGTTCAAGGACAACGTCTCAATCAAGGGACACAACCGAATTATGTTGACTGGGTCGCTAAAGTAAACCCGAGTTCATATAATGCACCGCATCCAAAAGAACTAGCCACAACACGTGCATCACTGAGATGTTTCACTAGATGGAACACGTGCGTGACATTAGGATCCTCCAACACCTCTTCGTGATGGAAAGATAGAATTCGAAGCAACCACAGAAGTACCGTCTAGTGGGTAGGCAACACAGGGACTGATCAACCAATATCACCCAAGGCAACGGGTGAAAATGGAAGAGATGCATGCTTGACCGTTCGATACGCAAGGCATGGAGCCAGCCAGCAAGTGCATCTCGATTACAACTCACACACCCTCACGTTCGCAAGACACCACACCACAAGACGGTCCACCCCCCACCTACCATGGGCAAGCAAGCAAATGGAAACATCAAGTGACGCAGGGTCAAGCATCGCTAGGCATGAAAATAACTTTCCACAATATCCGAGGGACTAGCTGCCGAGCTAACCAACGATCAGTGACGACCGTGTGTTGGTATTAATAAAGCTCAACAACTATGAAGAGGCTAGTTGTGCCATGATAAACATGCTAACGCACGCACCACGTGAGGGGGGAGGCCTCATCAAGCTCCCTTTAAAACCTGCCAGTGTGGAGCTGGCCGGCTCAAGGAGCACTCCCCCCCTATAAGAGGTTAATATGCAAAAGGCAAAATTGTACAAGTAGATACACTTTTTTTGAGCAGACATAAGTCCATATCTCGGGCTATACTTCGAATTTTGATGCGATTTTTTGCAGTAATTCGTAGAATAATGGTATCTCCTTGCTCACCAAATTTCATAATTTTTCTCGAAGGGGAACTATTTTTTTTATTTTTTTTACTTACCGGGTATGTGTAAAATCGGGAAAAATAGAAAAGCACATGTAGACTTCGAATTTCGACCTCATTTTTTCCAGTCCACCACTAAACAATATCAGGAACCTCCCCACAAAATTTCATTCAGTTTGGCCAAGGTCTTAAATTTGACAAATTTTGGCACCAACCTATCTAGTCGCGGTGCACCGACCAACTTGGCCAAGTGCAAAATGCATCCAATTCAAAACTTTTGTGCACCAACACTTTTACAGTACTCATTTGGGGGCATTTGGAGGCCTTTCCAACCCTCACATCTCAAAAACCACGAATTTCATTTTTTCACAAATCTCCCCACCAAGCCATCTAGCTATGCCGTGGCGCACCGCCAACCTTGGCCATGTGCAAAACCCTCCGAACTCAAAACTTTCGTGCACCAAGAATTTCATGGTATTCATTTGGGGGCATTTGGAGGCCATTCCAACCCTCACATCTCAAAAACCACGAATTTCATTTTTTCACAAAACTCCCCACCAAGCCATTTAGCTATGCCGCGGTGCACCGCCAACCTTGGCCATGTGCAAAACCCTCCGAACTCAAAACTTTTGTGCACCAAGAATTTCATGGTACTCATTTGGGGGCATTTGGAGGCCATTCCAACCCTCACATCTCAAAAACCACGAATTTCATTTTTTCACAAAACTCCCCACCAAGCCATTTAGCTATGCCGCGGTGCACCGCCAACCTTGGCCATGTGCAAAACCCTCCGAACTCAAAACTTTTGTGCACCAAGAATTTCATGGTACTCATTTGGGGACATTTGG
>NW_028196642.1:272500-275000 GCF_037176805.1 Vigna unguiculata | reverse complement strand
CATAGTATTCGGAGTTCTAGCGGGGCCTCCCCTTGCTTCCAACAACCCAAGAGTCCGTAGTATTCGGAGTTCTAGCGGGACCTCCCCTTGCTTCCAACAACCCAAGAGTCCATAGTATTCGGAGTTCTAGCGGGGCCTCCCCTTGCTTCCAACAACCCAAGAGTCCGTAGTATTCGGAGTTCTAGCGGGGCCTCCCGTTGCTTCCAACAACCCAAGAGTCCATAGTATTCGGAGTTCTCGCGTGGCCTCCCATTGATTCAAACAACCCAAAAGTCCATCTTCTTCGCAGTTCAACATCGCCTCCCTCGTTTCCAACAGGCCCAAAGGTCGTCTTCTTCGCAGATCCACGAAGAGCTCATCACGATTTGCCACATTCCATTTCCCACGGGTTGTCAACAACACTTTCTCACACTTCCCGCAATCGAGTACGTGCATGACATGCCAAAGCACATCTTATTTGCCTTCCATCGCACTCAAGACGACGGGTTGTGGAAGAACGATATTGTTCACAACAAGTTCAAGGACAACGTCTCAATCAAGGGACACAACCGAATTATGTTGACTGGGTCGCTAAAGTAAACCCGAGTTCATATAATGCACCGCATCCAAAAGAACTAGCCACAACACGTGCATCACTGAGATGTTTCACTAGATGGAACACGTGCGTGACATTAGGATCCTCCAACACCTCTTCGTGATGGAAAGATAGAATTCGAAGCAACCACAGAAGTACCGTCTAGTGGGTAGGCAACACAGGGACTGATCAACCAATATCACCCAAGGCAACGGGTGAAAATGGAAGAGATGCATGCTTGACCGTTCGATACGCAAGGCATGGAGCCAGCCAGCAAGTGCATCTCGATTACAACTCACACACCCTCACGTTCGCAAGACACCACACCACAAGACGATCCACCCCCCACCTACCATGGGCAAGCAAGCAAATGGAAACATCAAGTGACGCAGGGTCAAGCATCGCTAGGCATGAAAATAACTTTCCACAATATCCGAGGGACTAGCTGCCGAGCTAACCAACGATCAGTGACGACCGTGTGTTGGTATTAATAAAGCTCAACAACTATGAAGAGGCTAGTTGTGCCATGATAAACATGCTAACGCACGCACCACGTGAGGGGGGAGGCCTCATCAAGCTCCCTTTAAAACCTGCCAGTGTGGAGCTGGCCGGCTCAAGGAGCACTCCCCCCCTATAAGAGGTTAATATGCAAAAGGCAAAATTGTACAAGTAGATACACTTTTTTTGAGCAGACATAAGTCCATATCTCGGGCTATACTTCGAATTTTGATGCGATTTTTTGCAGTAATTCGTAGAATAATGGTATCTCCTTGCTCACCAAATTTCATAATTTTTCTCGAAGGGGAACTATTTTTTTTATTTTTTTTACTTACCGGGTATGTGTAAAATCGGGAAAAATAGAAAAGCACATGTAGACTTCGAATTTCGACCTCATTTTTTCCAGTCCACCAATAAACAATATCAGGAACCTCCCCACAAAATTTCATTCAGTTTGGCCAAGGTCTTAAATTTGACAAATTTTGGCACCAACCTATCTAGTCGCGGTGCACCGACCAACTTGGCCAAGTGCAAAATGCATCCAATTCAAAACTTTTGTGCACCAACACTTTTACAGTACTCATTTGGGGGCATTTGGAGGCCTTTCCAACCCTCACATCTCAAAAACCACGAATTTCATTTTTTCACAAATCTCCCCACCAAGCCATCTAGCTATGCCGTGGTGCACCGCCAACCTTGGCCATGTGCAAAACCCTCCGAACTCAAAACTTTCGTGCACCAAGAATTTCATGGTATTCATTTGGGGGCATTTGGAGGCCATTCCAACCCTCACATCTCAAAAACCACGAATTTCATTTTTTCACAAAACTCCCCACCAAGCCATTTAGCTATGCCGCGGTGCACCGCCAACCGTGGCCATGTGCAAAACCCTCCGAACTCAAAACTTTTGTGCACCAAGAATTTCATGGTACTCATTTGGGGGCATTTGGAGGCCATTCCAACCCTCACATCTCAAAAACCACGAATTTCATTTTTTCACAAAACTCCCCACCAAGCCATTTAGCTATGCCGCGGTGCACCGCCAACCTTGGCCATGTGCAAAACCCTCCGAACTCAAAACTTTTGTGCACCAAGAATTTCATGGTACTCATTTGGGGACATTTGGAGGCCTTTCCAACCCTCACATCTCAAAAACCACGAATTTCATTTTTTCACAAAACTCCACACAAGCCATCTAGCTATGCCGCGGTGCACCGACCAACTTGGCCATGTGCAAAACCCTCCGAACTCAAAACTTTCGTGCACCAAGAATTTCATGGTATTCATTTGGGGGCATTTGGAGGCCATTCCAACCCTCACACCTCAAAAACCACGAATTTCATTTTTTCACAAAACTCCACACAAGCCATCTAGCTATGCCGCGGTGCACCGACCAACTTGGCCATGTGCAAAACCCTCCGAACTCAA
>NW_028196642.1:247500-252500 GCF_037176805.1 Vigna unguiculata | reverse complement strand
GCAGTTTGGCCAAGTTCACTCTTTTCCAGCGTCATCCCCCCAAGTTGCCTTGGGCGCAGTTCGGCCTAGTTCACTCTTTTCCAGCATCATCCCCCCAAGTTGTCTTGTTCGCAGTTCGGCCTAGTTCACTCTTTTCCAGCGTCATCCCCCCAAGTTGCCTTGTTCGCAGTTCGGTCTAGTTCACTCTTTTCCAGCATCATCCCCCCAAGTTGCCTTGTTCGCAGTTTGGCCTAGTTCACTCTTTTCCAGTGTCATCCCCCCAAGTTGCCTTGTTCGCAGTTTGGCCTAGTTCACTCTTTTCCAGTGTCATCCCCCCAAGTTGTCGTTGCCAACAACCCAAGAGTCCATAGTATTCGGAGTTCTAGCGGGGCCTCCCCTTGCTTCCAACAACCCAAGAGTCCATAGTATTCGGAGTTCTAGCGGGGCCTCCCCTTGCTTCCAACAACCCAAGAGTCCGTAGTATTCGGAGTTCTAGCGGGACCTCCCCTTGCTTCCAACAACCCAAGAGTCCATAGTATTCGGAGTTCTAGCGGGGCCTCCCCTTGCTTCCAACAACCCAAGAGTCCGTAGTATTCGGAGTTCTAGCGGGGCCTCCCGTTGCTTCCAACAACCCAAGAGTCCATAGTATTCGGAGTTCTCGCGTGGCCTCCCATTGATTCAAACAACCCAAAAGTCCATCTTCTTCGCAGTTCAACATCGCCTCCCTCGTTTCCAACAGGCCCAAAGGTCGTCTTCTTCGCAGATCCACGAAGAGCTCATCACGATTTGCCACATTCCATTTCCCACGGGTTGTCAACAACACTTTCTCACACTTCCCGCAATCGAGTACGTGCATGACATGCCAAAGCACATCTTATTTGCCTTCCATCGCACTCAAGACGACGGGTTGTGGAAGAACGATATTGTTCACAACAAGTTCAAGGACAACGTCTCAATCAAGGGACACAACCGAATTATGTTGACTGGGTCGCTAAAGTAAACCCGAGTTCATATAATGCACCGCATCCAAAAGAACTAGCCACAACACGTGCATCACTGAGATGTTTCACTAGATGGAACACGTGCGTGACATTAGGATCCTCCAACACCTCTTCGTGATGGAAAGATAGAATTCGAAGCAACCACAGAAGTACCGTCTAGTGGGTAGGCAACACAGGGACTGATCAACCAATATCACCCAAGGCAACGGGTGAAAATGGAAGAGATGCATGCTTGACCGTTCGATACGCAAGGCATGGAGCCAGCCAGCAAGTGCATCTCGATTACAACTCACACACCCTCACGTTCGCAAGACACCACACCACAAGACGGTCCACCCCCCACCTACCATGGGCAAGCAAGCAAATGGAAACATCAAGTGACGCAGGGTCAAGCATCGCTAGGCATGAAAATAACTTTCCACAATATCCGAGGGACTAGCTGCCGAGCTAACCAACGATCAGTGACGACCGTGTGTTGGTATTAATAAAGCTCAACAACTATGAAGAGGCTAGTTGTGCCATGATAAACATGCTAACGCACGCACCACGTGAGGGGGGAGGCCTCATCAAGCTCCCTTTAAAACCTGCCAGTGTGGAGCTGGCCGGCTCAAGGAGCACTCCCCCCCTATAAGAGGTTAATATGCAAAAGGCAAAATTGTACAAGTAGATACACTTTTTTTGAGCAAACATAAGTCCATATCTCGGGCTATACTTCGAATTTTGATGCGATTTTTTGCAGTAATTCGTAGAATAATGGTATCTCCTTGCTCACCAAATTTCATAATTTTTCTCGAAGGGGAACTATTTTTTTTATTTTTTTTACTTACCGGGTATGTGTAAAATCGGGAAAAATAGAAAAGCACATGTAGACTTCGAATTTCGACCTCATTTTTTCCAGTCCACCACTAAACAATATCAGGAACCTCCCCACAAAATTTCATTCAGTTTGGCCAAGGTCTTAAATTTGACAAATTTTGGCACCAACCTATCTAGTCGCGGTGCACCGACCAACTTGGCCAAGTGCAAAATGCATCCAATTCAAAACTTTTGTGCACCAACACTTTTACAGTACTCATTTGGGGGCATTTGGAGGCCTTTCCAACCCTCACATCTCAAAAACCACGAATTTCATTTTTTCACAAATCTCCCCACCAAGCCATCTAGCTATGCCGTGGTGCACCGCCAACCTTGGCCATGTGCAAAACCCTCCGAACTCAAAACTTTCGTGCACCAAGAATTTCATGGTATTCATTTGGGGGCATTTGGAGGCCATTCCAACCCTCACATCTCAAAAACCACGAATTTCATTTTTTCACAAAACTCCCCACCAAGCCATTTAGCTATGCCGCGGTGCACCGCCAACCTTGGCCATGTGCAAAACCCTCCGAACTCAAAACTTTCGTGCACCAAGAATTTCATGGTATTCATTTGGGGACATTTGGAGGCCATTCCAACCCTCACATCTCAAAAACCACGAATTTCATTTTGTCACAAAACTCCACACAAGCCATCTAGCTATGCCGCGGTGCACCGACCAACTTGGCCATGTGCAAAACCCTCCGAACTCAAAACTTTCGTGCACCAAGAATTTCATGGTATTCATTTGGGGACATTTGGAGGCCATTCCAACCCTCACATCTCAAAAACCACGAATTTCATTTTTTCACAAAACTCCACACAAGCCATCTAGCTATGCCGCGGTGCACCGACCAACTTGGCCATGTGCAAAACCCTCCGAACTCAAAACTTTCGTGCACCAACACTTTTACAGTACTCATTTGGGGGCATTTGGAGGCCTTTCCAACTCTCACATCTCAAAAACCACGAATTTCATTTTTTCACAAATCTCCCCACCAAGCCATCTAGCTATGCCGTGGTGCACCGCCAACCTTGGCCATGTGCAAAACCCTCCGAACTCAAAACTTTCGTGCACCAAGAATTTCATGGTATTCATTTGGGGGCATTTGGAGGCCATTCCAACCCTCACATCTCAAAAACCACGAATTTCATTTTTTCACAAAACTCCCCACCAAGCCATTTAGCTATGCCGCGGTGCACCGCCAACCTTGGCCATGTGCAAAACCCTCCGAACTCAAAACTTTCGTGCACCAAGAATTTCATGGTATTCATTTGGGGACATTTGGAGGCCATTCCAACCCTCACATCTCAAAAACCACGAATTTCATTTTTTCACAAAACTCCACACAAGCCATCTAGCTATGCCGCGGTGCACCGACCAACTTGGCCATGTGCAAAACCCTCCGAACTCAAAACTTTCGTGCACCAAGAATTTCATGGTATTCATTTGGGGACATTTGGAGGCCATTCCAACCCTCACATCTCAAAAACCACGAATTTCATTTTTTCACAAAACTCCACACAAGCCATCTAGCTATGCCGCGGTGCACCGACCAACTTGGCCATGTGCAAAACCCTCCGAACTCAAAACTTTCGTGCACCAAGAATTTCATGGTATTCATTTGGGGACATTTGGAGGCCATTCCAACCCTCACACCTCAAAAACCACGAATTTCATTTTTTCACAAAACTCCACACAAGCCATCTAGCTATGCCGCGGTGCACCGACCAACTTGGCCATGTGCAAAACCCTCCGAACTCAAAACTTTCGTGCACCAAGAATTTCATGGTATTCATTTGGGGACATTTGGAGGCCATTCCAACCCTCACACCTCAAAAACCATGAATTTCATTTTTTCACAAAACTCCCACCAAGCCTTCTAGCTATGCCGCGGTGCACCGACCAACTTGGCCATGTGCAAAACCCTCCGAACTCAAAACTTTCGTGCACCAAGAATTTCATGGTATTCATTTGGGGGCATTTGGAGGCCATTCCAACCCTCACACCTCAAAAACCACGAATTTCATTTTTTCACAAAACTCCACACAAGCCATCTAGCTATGCCGCGGTGCACCGACCAACTTGGCCATGTGCAAAACCCTCCGAACTCAAAACTTTCGTGCACCAAGAATTTCATGATATTCATTTGGGGGCATTTGGAGGCCATTCCAACCCTCACACCTCAAAAACCATGAATTTCATTTTTTCACAAATCTCCCCACCAAGCCATTTAGCTATGTCGTGGTGCACCGCCAACCTTGGCCATGTGCAAAACCCTCCGAACTCAAAACTTTCGTGCACCAAGAATTTCATGGTATTCATTTGGGGGCATTTGGAGGCCATTCCAACCCTCACATCTCAAAAACCACGAATTTCATTTTTTCACAAAACTCCCCACCAAGCCATTTAGCTATGCCGCGGTGCACCGCCAACCTTGGCCATGTGCAAAACCCTCCGAACTCAAAACTTTCGTGCACCAAGAATTTCATGGTATTCATTTGGGGACATTTGGAGGCCATTCCAACCCTCACATCTCAAAAACCACGAATTTCATTTTTTCACAAAACTCCACACAAGCCATCTAGCTATGCCGCGGTGCACCGACCAACTTGGCCATGTGCAAAACCCTCCGAACTCAAAACTTTCGTGCACCAAGAATTTCATGGTATTCATTTGGGGACATTTGGAGGCCATTCCAACCCTCACATCTCAAAAACCACGAATTTCATTTTTTCACAAAACTCCACACAAGCCATCTAGCTATGCCGCGGTGCACCGACCAACTTGGCCATGTGCAAAACCCTCCGAACTCAAAACTTTCGTGCACCAACACTTTTACAGTACTCATTTGGGGGCATTTGGAGGCCTTTCCAACCCTCACATCTCAAAAACCACGAATTTCATTTTTTCACAAATCTCCCCACCAAGCCATCTAGCTATGCCGTGGTGCACCGCCAACCTTGGCCATGTGCAAAACCCTCCGAACTCAAAACTTTCGTGCACCAAGAATTTCATGGTATTCATTTGGGGGCATTTGGAGGCCATTCCAACCCTCACATCTCAAAAACCACGAATTTCATTTTTTCACAAAACTCCCCACCAAGCCATTTAGCTATGCCGCGGTGCACCGCCAACCTTGGCCATGTGCAAAACCCTCCGAA
>NW_028196642.1:215000-217500 GCF_037176805.1 Vigna unguiculata | reverse complement strand
CCAACAACCCAAGAGTCCATAGTATTCGGAGTTCTAGCGGGGCCTCCCCTTGCTTCCAACAACCCAAGAGTCCGTAGTATTCGGAGTTCTAGCGGGACCTCCCCTTGCTTCCAACAACCCAAGAGTCCATAGTATTCGGAGTTCTAGCGGGGCCTCCCCTTGCTTCCAACAACCCAAGAGTCCGTAGTATTCGGAGTTCTAGCGGGGCCTCCCGTTGCTTCCAACAACCCAAGAGTCCATAGTATTCGGAGTTCTCGCGTGGCCTCCCATTGATTCAAACAACCCAAAAGTCCATCTTCTTCGCAGTTCAACATCGCCTCCCTCGTTTCCAACAGGCCCAAAGGTCGTCTTCTTCGCAGATCCACGAAGAGCTCATCACGATTTGCCACATTCCATTTCCCACGGGTTGTCAACAACACTTTCTCACACTTCCCGCAATCGAGTACGTGCATGACATGCCAAAGCACATCTTATTTGCCTTCCATCGCACTCAAGACGACGGGTTGTGGAAGAACGATATTGTTCACAACAAGTTCAAGGACAACGTCTCAATCAAGGGACACAACCGAATTATGTTGACTGGGTCGCTAAAGTAAACCCGAGTTCATATAATGCACCGCATCCAAAAGAACTAGCCACAACACGTGCATCACTGAGATGTTTCACTAGATGGAACACGTGCGTGACATTAGGATCCTCCAACACCTCTTCGTGATGGAAAGATAGAATTCGAAGCAACCACAGAAGTACCGTCTAGTGGGTAGGCAACACAGGGACTGATCAACCAATATCACCCAAGGCAACGGGTGAAAATGGAAGAGATGCATGCTTGACCGTTCGATACGCAAGGCATGGAGCCAGCCAGCAAGTGCATCTCGATTACAACTCACACACCCTCACGTTCGCAAGACACCACACCACAAGACGGTCCACCCCCCACCTACCATGGGCAAGCAAGCAAATGGAAACATCAAGTGACGCAGGGTCAAGCATCGCTAGGCATGAAAATAACTTTCCACAATATCCGAGGGACTAGCTGCCGAGCTAACCAACGATCAGTGACGACCGTGTGTTGGTATTAATAAAGCTCAACAACTATGAAGAGGCTAGTTGTGCCATGATAAACATGCTAACGCACGCACCACGTGAGGGGGGAGGCCTCATCAAGCTCCCTTTAAAACCTGCCAGTGTGGAGCTGGCCGGCTCAAGGAGCACTCCCCCCCTATAAGAGGTTAATATGCAAAAGGCAAAATTGTACAAGTAGATACACTTTTTTTGAGCAGACATAAGTCCATATCTCGGGCTATACTTCGAATTTTGATGCGATTTTTTGCAGTAATTCGTAGAATAATGGTATCTCCTTGCTCACCAAATTTCATAATTTTTCTCGAAGGGGAACTATTTTTTTTATTTTTTTTACTTACCGGGTATGTGTAAAATCGGGAAAAATAGAAAAGCACATGTAGACTTCGAATTTCGACCTCATTTTTTCCAGTCCACCACTAAACAATATCAGGAACCTCCCCACAAAATTTCATTCAGTTTGGCCAAGGTCTTAAATTTGACAAATTTTGGCACCAACCTATCTAGTCGCGGTGCACCGACCAACTTGGCCAAGTGCAAAATGCATCCAATTCAAAACTTTTGTGCACCAACACTTTTACAGTACTCATTTGGGGGCATTTGGAGGCCTTTCCAACCCTCACATCTCAAAAACCACGAATTTCATTTTTTCACAAATCTCCCCACCAAGCCATCTAGCTATGCCGTGGTGCACCGCCAACCTTGGCCATGTGCAAAACCCTCCGAACTCAAAACTTTCGTGCACCAAGAATTTCATGGTATTCATTTGGGGGCATTTGGAGGCCATTCCAACCCTCACATCTCAAAAACCACGAATTTCATTTTTTCACAAAACTCCCCACCAAGCCATTTAGCTATGCCGCGGTGCACCGCCAACCTTGGCCATGTGCAAAACCCTCCGAACTCAAAACTTTCGTGCACCAAGAATTTCATGGTATTCATTTGGGGACATTTGGAGGCCATTCCAACCCTCACATCTCAAAAACCACGAATTTCATTTTTTCACAAAACTCCACACAAGCCATCTAGCTATGCCGCGGTGCACCGACCAACTTGGCCATGTGCAAAACCCTCCGAACTCAAAACTTTCGTGCACCAAGAATTTCATGGTATTCATTTGGGGACATTTGGAGGCCATTCCAACCCTCACATCTCAAAAACCACGAATTTCATTTTTTCACAAAACTCCACACAAGCCATCTAGCTATGCCGCGGTGCACCGACCAACTTGGCCATGTGCAAAACCCTCCGAACTCAAAACTTTCGTGCACCAAGAATTTCATGGTATTCATTTGGGGACATTTGGAGGCCATTCCAACCCTCACACCTCAAAAACCACGAATTTCATTTTTTCACAAAACTCCACACAAGCCATCTAGCTATGCCGCGGTGCACCGACCAACTTGGCCATGTGCAA
>NW_028196642.1:192500-195000 GCF_037176805.1 Vigna unguiculata | reverse complement strand
TCGCAGTTCAACATCGCCTCCCTCGTTTCCAACAGGCCCAAAGGTCGTCTTCTTCGCAGATCCACGAAGAGCTCATCACGATTTGCCACATTCCATTTCCCACGGGTTGTCAACAACACTTTCTCACACTTCCCGCAATCGAGTACGTGCATGACATGCCAAAGCACATCTTATTTGCCTTCCATCGCACTCAAGACGACGGGTTGTGGAAGAACGATATTGTTCACAACAAGTTCAAGGACAACGTCTCAATCAAGGGACACAACCGAATTATGTTGACTGGGTCGCTAAAGTAAACCCGAGTTCATATAATGCACCGCATCCAAAAGAACTAGCCACAACACGTGCATCACTGAGATGTTTCACTAGATGGAACACGTGCGTGACATTAGGATCCTCCAACACCTCTTCGTGATGGAAAGATAGAATTCGAAGCAACCACAGAAGTACCGTCTAGTGGGTAGGCAACACAGGGACTGATCAACCAATATCACCCAAGGCAACGGGTGAAAATGGAAGAGATGCATGCTTGACCGTTCGATACGCAAGGCATGGAGCCAGCCAGCAAGTGCATCTCGATTACAACTCACACACCCTCACGTTCGCAAGACACCACACCACAAGACGGTCCACCCCCCACCTACCATGGGCAAGCAAGCAAATGGAAACATCAAGTGACGCAGGGTCAAGCATCGCTAGGCATGAAAATAACTTTCCACAATATCCGAGGGACTAGCTGCCGAGCTAACCAACGATCAGTGACGACCGTGTGTTGGTATTAATAAAGCTCAACAACTATGAAGAGGCTAGTTGTGCCATGATAAACATGCTAACGCACGCACCACGTGAGGGGGGAGGCCTCATCAAGCTCCCTTTAAAACCTGCCAGTGTGGAGCTGGCCGGCTCAAGGAGCACTCCCCCCTATAAGAGGTTAATATGCAAAAGGCAAAATTGTACAAGTAGATACACTTTTTTTGAGCAGACATAAGTCCATATCTCGGGCTATACTTCGAATTTTGATGCGATTTTTTGCAGTAATTCGTAGAATAATGGTATCTCCTTGCTCAACAAATTTCATAATTTTTCTCGAAGGGGAACTATTTTTTTTATTTTTTTTACTTACCGGGTATGTGTAAAATCGGGAAAAATAGAAAAGCACATGTAGACTTCGAATTTCGACCTCATTTTTTCCAGTCCACCACTAAACAATATCAGGAACCTCCCCACAAAATTTCATTCAGTTTGGCCAAGGTCTTAAATTTGACAAATTTTGGCACCAACCTATCTAGTCGCGGTGCACCGACCAACTTGGCCATGTGCAAAACCCTCCGAACTCAAAACTTTCGTGCACCAAGAATTTCATGGTATTCATTTGGGGGCATTTGGAGGCCATTCCAACCCTCACACCTCAAAAACCACGAATTTCATTTTTTCACAAAACTCCACACAAGCCATCTAGCTATGCCGCGGTGCACCGACCAACTTGGCCATGTGCAAAACCCTCCGAACTCAAAACTTTCGTGCACCAAGAATTTCATGGTATTCATTTGGGGGCATTTGGAGGCCATTCCAACCCTCACATCTCAAAAACCACGAATTTCATTTTTTCACAAAACTCCCCACCAAGCCATTTAGCTATGCCGCGGTGCACCGCCAACCTTGGCCATGTGCAAAACCCTCCGAACTCAAAACTTTTGTGCACCAAGAATTTCATGGTACTCATTTGGGGGCATTTGGAGGCCATTCCAACCCTCACATCTCAAAAACCACGAATTTCATTTTTTCACAAAACTCCCCACCAAGCCATTTAGCTATGCCGCGGTGCACCGCCAACCTTGGCCATGTGCAAAACCCTCCGAACTCAAAACTTTTGTGCACCAAGAATTTCATGGTACTCATTTAGGGACATTTGGAGGCCTTTCCAACCCTCACATCTCAAAAACCACGAATTTCATTTTTTCACAAAACTCCACACAAGCCATCTAGCTATGCCGCGGTGCACCGACCAACTTGGCCATGTGCAAAACCCTCCGAACTCAAAACTTTCGTGCACCAAGAATTTCATGGTATTCATTTGGGGGCATTTGGAGGCCATTCCAACCCTCACACCTCAAAAACCACGAATTTCATTTTTTCACAAAACTCCACACAAGCCATCTAGCTATGCCGCGGTGCACCGACCAACTTGGCCATGTGCAAAACCCTCCGAACTCAAAACTTTCGTGCACCAAGAATTTCATGGTATTCATTTGGGGACATTTGGAGGCCATTCCAACCCTCACATCTCAAAAACCACGAATTTCATTTTTTCACAAAACTCCCACCAAGCCATCTAGCTATGCCGCGGTGCACCGACCAACTTGGCCATGTGCAAAACCCTCCGAACTCAAAACTTTTGTGCACCAAGAATTTCATGGTACTCATTTGGGGACATTTGGAGGCCTTTCCAACCCTCACATCTCAAAAACCACGAATTTCATTTTTTCACAAAACTCCACAC
>NW_028196642.1:170000-172500 GCF_037176805.1 Vigna unguiculata | reverse complement strand
GCAGTTCGGCCTAGTTCACTCTTTTCCAGCGTCATCCCCCCAAGTTGCCTTGTTCGCAGTTCGGTCTAGTTCACTCTTTTCCAGCATCATCCCCCCAAGTTGCCTTGTTCGCAGTTTGGCCTAGTTCACTCTTTTCCAGTGTCATCCCCCCAAGTTGCCTTGTTCGCAGTTTGGCCTAGTTCACTCTTTTCCAGTGTCATCCCCCCAAGTTGTCGTTGCCAACAACCCAAGAGTCCATAGTATTCGGAGTTCTAGCGGGGCCTCCCCTTGCTTCCAACAACCCAAGAGTCCATAGTATTCGGAGTTCTAGCGGGGCCTCCCCTTGCTTCCAACAACCCAAGAGTCCGTAGTATTCGGAGTTCTAGCGGGACCTCCCCTTGCTTCCAACAACCCAAGAGTCCATAGTATTCGGAGTTCTAGCGGGGCCTCCCCTTGCTTCCAACAACCCAAGAGTCCGTAGTATTCGGAGTTCTAGCGGGGCCTCCCGTTGCTTCCAACAACCCAAGAGTCCATAGTATTCGGAGTTCTCGCGTGGCCTCCCATTGATTCAAACAACCCAAAAGTCCATCTTCTTCGCAGTTCAACATCGCCTCCCTCGTTTCCAACAGGCCCAAAGGTCGTCTTCTTCGCAGATCCACGAAGAGCTCATCACGATTTGCCACATTCCATTTCCCACGGGTTGTCAACAACACTTTCTCACACTTCCCGCAATCGAGTACGTGCATGACATGCCAAAGCACATCTTATTTGCCTTCCATCGCACTCAAGACGACGGGTTGTGGAAGAACGATATTGTTCACAACAAGTTCAAGGACAACGTCTCAATCAAGGGACACAACCGAATTATGTTGACTGGGTCGCTAAAGTAAACCCGAGTTCATATAATGCACCGCATCCAAAAGAACTAGCCACAACACGTGCATCACTGAGATGTTTCACTAGATGGAACACGTGCGTGACATTAGGATCCTCCAACACCTCTTCGTGATGGAAAGATAGAATTCGAAGCAACCACAGAAGTACCGTCTAGTGGGTAGGCAACACAGGGACTGATCAACCAATATCACCCAAGGCAACGGGTGAAAATGGAAGAGATGCATGCTTGACCGTTCGATACGCAAGGCATGGAGCCAGCCAGCAAGTGCATCTCGATTACAACTCACACACCCTCACGTTCGCAAGACACCACACCACAAGACGGTCCACCCCCCACCTACCATGGGCAAGCAAGCAAATGGAAACATCAAGTGACGCAGGGTCAAGCATCGCTAGGCATGAAAATAACTTTCCACAATATCCGAGGGACTAGCTGCCGAGCTAACCAACGATCAGTGACGACCGTGTGTTGGTATTAATAAAGCTCAACAACTATGAAGAGGCTAGTTGTGCCATGATAAACATGCTAACGCACGCACCACGTGAGGGGGGAGGCCTCATCAAGCTCCCTTTAAAACCTGCCAGTGTGGAGCTGGCCGGCTCAAGGAGCACTCCCCCCCTATAAGAGGTTAATATGCAAAAGGCAAAATTGTACAAGTAGATACACTTTTTTTGAGCAGACATAAGTCCATATCTCGGGCTATACTTAGAATTTTGATGCGATTTTTTGCAGTAATTCGTAGAATAATGGTATCTCCTTGCTCACCAAATTTCATAATTTTTCTCGAAGGGGAACTATTTTTTTTATTTTTTTTACTTACCGGGTATGTGTAAAATCGGGAAAAATAGAAAAGCACATGTAGACTTCGAATTTCGACCTCATTTTTTCCAGTCCACCACTAAACAATATCAGGAACCTCCCCACAAAATTTCATTCAGTTTGGCCAAGGTCTTAAATTTGACAAATTTTGGCACCAACCTATCTAGTCGCGGTGCACCGACCAACTTGGCCATGTGCAAAACCCTCCGAACTCAAAACTTTCGTGCACCAAGAATTTCATGGTATTCATTTGGGGGCATTTGGAGGCCATTCCAACCCTCACACCTCAAAAACCACGAATTTCATTTTTTCACAAAACTCCACACAAGCCATCTAGCTATGCCGCGGTGCACCGACCAACTTGGCCATGTGCAAAACCCTCCGAACTCAAAACTTTCGTGCACCAAGAATTTCATGGTATTCATTTGGGGGCATTTGGAGGCCATTCCAACCCTCACATCTCAAAAACCACGAATTTCATTTTTTCACAAAACTCCCCACCAAGCCATTTAGCTATGCCGCGGTGCACCGCCAACCTTGGCCATGTGCAAAACCCTCCGAACTCAAAACTTTTGTGCACCAAGAATTTCATGGTACTCATTTGGGGGCATTTGGAGGCCATTCCAACCCTCACATCTCAAAAACCACGAATTTCATTTTTTCACAAAACTCCCCACCAAGCCATTTAGCTATGCCGCGGTGCACCGCCAACCTTGGCCATGTGCAAAACCCTCCGAACTCAAAACTTTTGTGCACCAAGAATTTCATGGTACTCATTTAGGGACATTTGGAGGCCTTTCCAAC
>NW_028196642.1:157500-160000 GCF_037176805.1 Vigna unguiculata | reverse complement strand
AGGATCCTCCAACACCTCTTCGTGATGGAAAGATAGAATTCGAAGCAACCACAGAAGTACCGTCTAGTGGGTAGGCAACACAGGGACTGATCAACCAATATCACCCAAGGCAACGGGTGAAAATGGAAGAGATGCATGCTTGACCGTTCGATACGCAAGGCATGGAGCCAGCCAGCAAGTGCATCTCGATTACAACTCACACACCCTCACGTTCGCAAGACACCACACCACAAGACGGTCCACCCCCCACCTACCATGGGCAAGCAAGCAAATGGAAACATCAAGTGACGCAGGGTCAAGCATCGCTAGGCATGAAAATAACTTTCCACAATATCCGAGGGACTAGCTGCCGAGCTAACCAACGATCAGTGACGACCGTGTGTTGGTATTAATAAAGCTCAACAACTATGAAGAGGCTAGTTGTGCCATGATAAAAACATGCTAACGCACGCACCACGTGAGGGGGGAGGCCTCATCAAGCTCCCTTTAAAACCTGCCAGTGTGGAGCTGGCCGGCTCAAGGAGCACTCCCCCCCTATAAGAGGTTAATATGCAAAAGGCAAAATTGTACAAGTAGATACACTTTTTTTGAGCAGACATAAGTCCATATCTCGGGCTATACTTCGAATTTTGATGCGATTTTTTGCAGTAATTCGTAGAATAATGGTATCTCCTTGCTCACCAAATTTCATAATTTTTCTCGAAGGGGAACTATTTTTTTTATTTTTTTTACTTACCGGGTATGTGTAAAATCGGGAAAAATAGAAAAGCACATGTAGACTTCGAATTTCGACCTCATTTTTTCCAGTCCACCACTAAACAATATCAGGAACCTCCCCACAAAATTTCATTCAGTTTGGCCAAGGTCTTAAATTTGACAAATTTTGGCACCAACCTATCTAGTCGCGGTGCACCGACCAACTTGGCCAAGTGCAAAATGCATCCAATTCAAAACTTTTGTGCACCAACACTTTTACAGTACTCATTTGGGGGCATTTGGAGGCCTTTCCAACCCTCACATCTCAAAAACCACGAATTTCATTTTTTCACAAATCTCCCCACCAAGCCATCTAGCTATGCCGTGGTGCACCGCCAACCTTGGCCATGTGCAAAACCCTCCGAACTCAAAACTTTCGTGCACCAAGAATTTCATGGTATTCATTTGGGGGCATTTGGAGGCCATTCCAACCCTCACATCTCAAAAACCACGAATTTCATTTTTTCACAAAACTCCCCACCAAGCCATTTAGCTATGCCGCGGTGCACCGCCAACCTTGGCCATGTGCAAAACCCTCCGAACTCAAAACTTTTGTGCACCAAGAATTTCATGGTACTCATTTGGGGGCATTTGGAGGCCATTCCAACCCTCACATCTCAAAAACCACGAATTTCATTTTTTCACAAAACTCCCCACCAAGCCATTTAGCTATGCCGCGGTGCACCGCCAACCTTGGCCATGTGCAAAACCCTCCGAACTCAAAACTTTTGTGCACCAAGAATTTCATGGTACTCATTTGGGGACATTTGGAGGCCTTTCCAACCCTCACATCTCAAAAACCACGAATTTCATTTTTTCACAAAACTCCACACAAGCCATCTAGCTATGCCGCGGTGCACCGACCAACTTGGCCATGTGCAAAACCCTCCGAACTCAAAACTTTCGTGCACCAAGAATTTCATGGTATTCATTTGGGGGCATTTGGAGGCCATTCCAACCCTCACACCTCAAAAACCACGAATTTCATTTTTTCACAAAACTCCACACAAGCCATCTAGCTATGCCGCGGTGCACCGACCAACTTGGCCATGTGCAAAACCCTCCGAACTCAAAACTTTCGTGCACCAAGAATTTCATGGTATTCATTTGGGGACATTTGGAGGCCATTCCAACCCTCACATCTCAAAAACCACGAATTTCATTTTTTCACAAAACTCCCACCAAGCCATCTAGCTATGCCGCGGTGCACCGACCAACTTGGCCATGTGCAAAACCCTCCGAACTCAAAACTTTTGTGCACCAAGAATTTCATGGTACTCATTTGGGGACATTTGGAGGCCTTTCCAACCCTCACATCTCAAAAACCATGAATTTCATTTTTTCACAAAACTCCACACAAGCCATCTAGCTATGCCGCGGTGCACCGACCAACTTGGCCATGTGCAAAACCCTCCGAACTCAAAACTTTCGTGCACCAAGAATTTCATGGTATTCATTTGGGGACATTTGGAGGCCATTCCAACCCTCACATCTCAAAAACCACGAATTTCATTTTTTCACAAAACTCCACACAAGCCATCTAGCTATGCCGCGGTGCACCGACCAACTTGGCCATGTGCAAAACCCTCCGAACTCAAAACTTTCGTGCACCAAGAATTTCATGGTATTCATTTGGGGACATTTGGAGGCCATTCCAACCCTCACATCTCAAAAACCACGAATTTCATTTTTTCACAAAACTCCACACAAGCCATCTAGCTATGCCGCGGTGCACCGACCAACT
>NW_028196642.1:135000-137500 GCF_037176805.1 Vigna unguiculata | reverse complement strand
CAAGGGACACAACCGAATTATGTTGACTGGGTCGCTAAAGTAAACCCGAGTTCATATAATGCACCGCATCCAAAAGAACTAGCCACAACACGTGCATCACTGAGATGTTTCACTAGATGGAACACGTGCGTGACATTAGGATCCTCCAACACCTCTTCGTGATGGAAAGATAGAATTCGAAGCAACCACAGAAGTACCGTCTAGTGGGTAGGCAACACAGGGACTGATCAACCAATATCACCCAAGGCAACGGGTGAAAATGGAAGAGATGCATGCTTGACCGTTCGATACGCAAGGCATGGAGCCAGCCAGCAAGTGCATCTCGATTACAACTCACACACCCTCACGTTCGCAAGACACCACACCACAAGACGGTCCACCCCCCACCTACCATGGGCAAGCAAGCAAATGGAAACATCAAGTGACGCAGGGTCAAGCATCGCTAGGCATGAAAATAACTTTCCACAATATCCGAGGGACTAGCTGCCGAGCTAACCAACGATCAGTGACGACCGTGTGTTGGTATTAATAAAGCTCAACAACTATGAAGAGGCTAGTTGTGCCATGATAAACATGCTAACGCACGCACCACGTGAGGGGGGAGGCCTCATCAAGCTCCCTTTAAAACCTGCCAGTGTGGAGCTGGCCGGCTCAAGGAGCACTCCCCCCCTATAAGAGGTTAATATGCAAAAGGCAAAATTGTACAAGTAGATACACTTTTTTTGAGCAGACATAAGTCCATATCTCGGGCTATACTTCGAATTTTGATGCGATTTTTTGCAGTAATTCGTAGAATAATGGTATCTCCTTGCTCACCAAATTTCATAATTTTTCTCGAAGGGGAACTATTTTTTTTATTTTTTTTACTTACCGGGTATGTGTAAAATCGGGAAAAATAGAAAAGCACATGTAGACTTCGAATTTCGACCTCATTTTTTCCAGTCCACCACTAAACAATATCAGGAACCTCCCCACAAAATTTCATTCACTTTGGCCAAGGTCTTAAATTTGACAAATTTTGGCACCAACCTATCTAGTCGCGGTGCACCGACCAACTTGGCCAAGTGCAAAATGCATCCAATTCAAAACTTTTGTGCACCAACACTTTTACAGTACTCATTTGGGGGCATTTGGAGGCCTTTCCAACCCTCACATCTCAAAAACCACGAATTTCATTTTTTCACAAATCTCCCCACCAAGCCATCTAGCTATGCCGTGGTGCACCGCCAACCTTGGCCATGTGCAAAACCCTCCGAACTCAAAACTTTCGTGCACCAAGAATTTCATGGTATTCATTTGGGGGCATTTGGAGGCCATTCCAACCCTCACATCTCAAAAACCACGAATTTCATTTTTTCACAAAACTCCCCACCAAGCCATTTAGCTATGCCGCGGTGCACCGCCAACCTTGGCCATGTGCAAAACCCTCCGAACTCAAAACTTTTGTGCACCAAGAATTTCATGGTACTCATTTGGGGGCATTTGGAGGCCATTCCAACCCTCACATCTCAAAAACCACGAATTTCATTTTTTCACAAAACTCCCCACCAAGCCATTTAGCTATGCCGCGGTGCACCGCCAACCTTGGCCATGTGCAAAACCCTCCGAACTCAAAACTTTTGTGCACCAAGAATTTCATGGTACTCATTTGGGGACATTTGGAGGCCTTTCCAACCCTCACATCTCAAAAACCACGAATTTCATTTTTTCACAAAACTCCACACAAGCCATCTAGCTATGCCGCGGTGCACCGACCAACTTGGCCATGTGCAAAACCCTCCGAACTCAAAACTTTCGTGCACCAAGAATTTCATGGTATTCATTTGGGGGCATTTGGAGGCCATTCCAACCCTCACACCTCAAAAACCACGAATTTCATTTTTTCACAAAACTCCACACAAGCCATCTAGCTATGCCGCGGTGCACCGACCAACTTGGCCATGTGCAAAACCCTCCGAACTCAAAACTTTCGTGCACCAAGAATTTCATGGTATTCATTTGGGGACATTTGGAGGCCATTCCAACCCTCACATCTCAAAAACCACGAATTTCATTTTTTCACAAAACTCCCACCAAGCCATCTAGCTATGCCGCGGTGCACCGACCAACTTGGCCATGTGCAAAACCCTCCGAACTCAAAACTTTTGTGCACCAAGAATTTCATGGTACTCATTTGGGGACATTTGGAGGCCTTTCCAACCCTCACATCTCAAAAACCACGAATTTCATTTTTTCACAAAACTCCACACAAGCCATCTAGCTATGCCGCGGTGCACCGACCAACTTGGCCATGTGCAAAACCCTCCGAACTCAAAACTTTCGTGCACCAAGAATTTCATGGTATTCATTTGGGGACATTTGGAGGCCATTCCAACCCTCACATCTCAAAAACCACGAATTTCATTTTTTCACAAAACTCCACACAAGCCATCTAGCTATGCCGCGGTGCACCGACCAACTTGGCCATGTGCAAAACCCTCCGAACTCAAAACTTTCGTGC
>NW_028196642.1:122500-125000 GCF_037176805.1 Vigna unguiculata | reverse complement strand
GGAACCTCCCCACAAAATTTCATTCAGTTTGGCCAAGGTCTTAAATTTGACAAATTTTGGCACCAACCTATCTAGTCGCGGTGCACCGACCAACTTGGCCAAGTGCAAAATGCATCCAATTCAAAACTTTTGTGCACCAACACTTTTACAGTACTCATTTGGGGGCATTTGGAGGCCTTTCCAACCCTCACATCTCAAAAACCACGAATTTCATTTTTTCACAAATCTCCCCACCAAGCCATCTAGCTATGCCGTGGTGCACCGCCAACCTTGGCCATGTGCAAAACCCTCCGAACTCAAAACTTTCGTGCACCAAGAATTTCATGGTATTCATTTGGGGGCATTTGGAGGCCATTCCAACCCTCACATCTCAAAAACCACGAATTTCATTTTTTCACAAAACTCCCCACCAAGCCATTTAGCTATGCCGCGGTGCACCGCCAACCTTGGCCATGTGCAAAACCCTCCGAACTCAAAACTTTTGTGCACCAAGAATTTCATGGTACTCATTTGGGGGCATTTGGAGGCCATTCCAACCCTCACATCTCAAAAACCACGAATTTCATTTTTTCACAAAACTCCCCACCAAGCCATTTAGCTATGCCGCGGTGCACCGCCAACCTTGGCCATGTGCAAAACCCTCCGAACTCAAAACTTTTGTGCACCAAGAATTTCATGGTACTCATTTGGGGACATTTGGAGGCCTTTCCAACCCTCACATCTCAAAAACCACGAATTTCATTTTTTCACAAAACTCCACACAAGCCATCTAGCTATGCCGCGGTGCACCGACCAACTTGGCCATGTGCAAAACCCTCCGAACTCAAAACTTTCGTGCACCAAGAATTTCATGGTATTCATTTGGGGGCATTTGGAGGCCATTCCAACCCTCACACCTCAAAAACCACGAATTTCATTTTTTCACAAAACTCCACACAAGCCATCTAGCTATGCCGCGGTGCACCGACCAACTTGGCCATGTGCAAAACCCTCCGAACTCAAAACTTTCGTGCACCAAGAATTTCATGGTATTCATTTGGGGACATTTGGAGGCCATTCCAACCCTCACATCTCAAAAACCACGAATTTCATTTTTTCACAAAACTCCACACAAGCCATCTAGCTATGCCGCGGTGCACCGACCAACTTGGCCATGTGCAAAACCCTCCGAACTCAAAACTTTCGTGCACCAAGAATTTCATGGTATTCATTTGGGGGCATTTGGAGGCCATTCCAACCCTCACACCTCAAAAACCACGAATTTCATTTTTTCACAAAACTCCACACAAGCCATCTAGCTATGCCGCGGTGCACCGACCAACTTGGCCATGTGCAAAACCCTCCGAACTCAAAACTTTCGTGCACCAAGAATTTCATGGTATTCATTTGGGGACATTTGGAGGCCATTCCAACCCTCACATCTCAAAAACCACGAATTTCATTTTTTCACAAAACTCCCACCAAGCCATCTAGCTATGCCGCGGTGCACCGACCAACTTGGCCATGTGCAAAACCCTCCGAACTCAAAACTTTTGTGCACCAAGAATTTCATGGTACTCATTTGGGGACATTTGGAGGCCTTTCCAACCCTCACATCTCAAAAACCACGAATTTCATTTTTTCACAAAACTCCACACAAGCCATCTAGCTATGCCGCGGTGCACCGACCAACTTGGCCATGTGCAAAACCCTCCGAACTCAAAACTTTCGTGCACCAAGAATTTCATGGTATTCATTTGGGGACATTTGGAGGCCATTCCAACCCTCACATCTCAAAAACCACGAATTTCATTTTTTCACAAAACTCCACACAAGCCATCTAGCTATGCCGCGGTGCACCGACCAACTTGGCCATGTGCAAAACCCTCCGAACTCAAAACTTTCGTGCACCAAGAATTTCATGGTATTCATTTGGGGACATTTGGAGGCCATTCCAACCCTCACATCTCAAAAACCACGAATTTCATTTTTTCACAAAACTCCACACAAGCCATCTAGCTATGCCGCGGTGCACCGACCAACTTGGCCATGTGCAAAACCCTCCGAACTCAAAACTTTTGTGCACCAAGAATTTCATGGTACTCATTTGGGGACATTTGGAGGCCATTCCAACCCTCACACCTCAAAAACCACGAATTTCATTTTTTCACAAAACTCCACACAAGCCATCTAGCTATGCCGCGGTGCACCGACCAACTTGGCCATGTGCAAAACCCTCCGAACTCAAAACTTTCGTGCACCAAGAATTTCATGGTATTCATTTGGGGACATTTGGAGGCCATTCCAACCCTCACACCTCAAAAACCACGAATTTCATTTTTTCACAAAACTCCCCACCAAGCCATTTAGCTATGCCGCGGTGCACCGCCAACCTTGGCCATGTGCAAAACCCTCCGAACTCAAAACTTTTGTGCACCAAGAATTTCATGGTACTCATTTGGGGACATTTGGAGGCCTTTCCAACCCTCACATCTCAAAAACCACGAATTTCATTTTTTCA
>NW_028196642.1:97500-102500 GCF_037176805.1 Vigna unguiculata | reverse complement strand
GGAAGAACGATATTGTTCACAACAAGTTCAAGGACAACGTCTCAATCAAGGGACACAACCGAATTATGTTGACTGGGTCGCTAAAGTAAACCCGAGTTCATATAATGCACCGCATCCAAAAGAACTAGCCACAACACGTGCATCACTGAGATGTTTCACTAGATGGAACACGTGCGTGACATTAGGATCCTCCAACACCTCTTCGTGATGGAAAGATAGAATTCGAAGCAACCACAGAAGTACCGTCTAGTGGGTAGGCAACACAGGGACTGATCAACCAATATCACCCAAGGCAACGGGTGAAAATGGAAGAGATGCATGCTTGACCGTTCGATACGCAAGGCATGGAGCCAGCCAGCAAGTGCATCTCGATTACAACTCACACACCCTCACGTTCGCAAGACACCACACCACAAGACGGTCCACCCCCCACCTACCATGGGCAAGCAAGCAAATGGAAACATCAAGTGACGCAGGGTCAAGCATCGCTAGGCATGAAAATAACTTTCCACAATATCCGAGGGACTAGCTGCCGAGCTAACCAACGATCAGTGACGACCGTGTGTTGGTATTAATAAAGCTCAACAACTATGACGAGGCTAGTTGTGCCATGATAAACATGCTAACGCACGCACCACGTGAGGGGGGAGGCCTCATCAAGCTCCCTTTAAAACCTGCCAGTGTGGAGCTGGCCGGCTCAAGGAGCACTCCCCCCCTATAAGAGGTTAATATGCAAAAGGCAAAATTGTACAAGTAGATACACTTTTTTTGAGCAGACATAAGTCCATATCTCGGGCTATACTTCGAATTTTGATGCGATTTTTTGCAGTAATTCGTAGAATAATGGTATCTCCTTGCTCACCAAATTTCATAATTTTTCTCGAAGGGGAACTATTTTTTTTATTTTTTTTACTTACCGGGTATGTGTAAAATCGGGAAAAATAGAAAAGCACATGTAGACTTCGAATTTCGACCTCATTTTTTCCAGTCCACCACTAAACAATATCAGGAACCTCCCCACAAAATTTCATTCAGTTTGGCCAAGGTCTTAAATTTGACAAATTTTGGCACCAACCTATCTAGTCGCGGTGCACCGACCAACTTGGCCAAGTGCAAAATGCATCCAATTCAAAACTTTTGTGCACCAACACTTTTACAGTACTCATTTGGGGGCATTTGGAGGCCTTTCCAACCCTCACATCTCAAAAACCACGAATTTCATTTTTTCACAAATCTCCCCACCAAGCCATCTAGCTATGCCGTGGTGCACCGCCAACCTTGGCCATGTGCAAAACCCTCCGAACTCAAAACTTTCGTGCACCAAGAATTTCATGGTATTCATTTGGGGGCATTTGGAGGCCATTCCAACCCTCACATCTCAAAAACCACGAATTTCATTTTTTCACAAAACTCCCCACCAAGCCATTTAGCTATGCCGCGGTGCACCGCCAACCTTGGCCATGTGCAAAACCCTCCGAACTCAAAACTTTTGTGCACCAAGAATTTCATGGTACTCATTTGGGGGCATTTGGAGGCCATTCCAACCCTCACATCTCAAAAACCACGAATTTCATTTTTTCACAAAACTCCCCACCAAGCCATTTAGCTATGCCGCGGTGCACCGCCAACCTTGGCCATGTGCAAAACCCTCCGAACTCAAAACTTTTGTGCACCAAGAATTTCATGGTACTCATTTGGGGACATTTGGAGGCCTTTCCAACCCTCACATCTCAAAAACCACGAATTTCATTTTTTCACAAAACTCCACACAAGCCATCTAGCTATGCCGCGGTGCACCGACCAACTTGGCCATGTGCAAAACCCTCCGAACTCAAAACTTTCGTGCACCAAGAATTTCATGGTATTCATTTGGGGGCATTTGGAGGCCATTCCAACCCTCACACCTCAAAAACCACGAATTTCATTTTTTCACAAAACTCCACACAAGCCATCTAGCTATGCCGCGGTGCACCGACCAACTTGGCCATGTGCAAAACCCTCCGAACTCAAAACTTTCGTGCACCAAGAATTTCATGGTATTCATTTGGGGACATTTGGAGGCCATTCCAACCCTCACATCTCAAAAACCACGAATTTCATTTTTTCACAAAACTCCCACCAAGCCATCTAGCTATGCCGCGGTGCACCGACCAACTTGGCCATGTGCAAAACCCTCCGAACTCAAAACTTTTGTGCACCAAGAATTTCATGGTACTCATTTGGGGACATTTGGAGGCCTTTCCAACCCTCACATCTCAAAAACCACGAATTTCATTTTTTCACAAAACTCCACACAAGCCATCTAGCTATGCCGCGGTGCACCGACCAACTTGGCCATGTGCAAAACCCTCCGAACTCAAAACTTTCGTGCACCAAGAATTTCATGGTATTCATTTGGGGACATTTGGAGGCCATTCCAACCCTCACATCTCAAAAACCACGAATTTCATTTTTTCACAAAACTCCACACAAGCCATCTAGCTATGCCGCGGTGCACCGACCAACTTGGCCATGTGCAAAACCCTCCGAACTCAAAACTTTCGTGCACCAAGAATTTCATGGTATTCATTTGGGGACATTTGGAGGCCATTCCAACCCTCACATCTCAAAAACCACGAATTTCATTTTCTCACAAAACTCCACACAAGCCATCTACCGCGGTGCACCGACCAACTTGGCCATGTGCAAAACCCTCCGAACTCAAAACTTTCGTGCACCAAGAATTTCATGGTATTCATTTGGGGACATTTGGAGGCCATTCCAACCCTCACACCTCAAAAACCACGAATTTCATTTTTTCACAAAACTCCACACAAGCCATCTAGCTATGCCGCGGTGCACCGACCAACTTGGCCATGTGCAAAACCCTCCGAACTCAAAACTTTCGTGCACCAAGAATTTCATGGTATTCATTTGGGGACATTTGGAGGCCATTCCAACCCTCACACCTCAAAAACCACGAATTTCATTTTTTCACAAAACTCCCACCAAGCCTTCTAGCTATGCCGCGGTGCACCGACCAACTTGGCCATGTGCAAAACCCTCCGAACTCAAAACTTTCGTGCACCAAGAATTTCATGGTATTCATTTGGGGGCATTTGGAGGCCATTCCAACCCTCACACCTCAAAAACCACGAATTTCATTTTTTCACAAAACTCCACACCAGCCATCTAGCTATGCCGCGGTGCACCGACCAACTTGGCCATGTGCAAAACCCTCCGAACTCAAAACTTTCGTGCACCAAGAATTTCATGATATTCATTTGGGGGCATTTGGAGGCCATTCCAACCCTCACACCTCAAAAACCACGAATTTCATTTTTTCACAAATCTCCCCACCAAGCCATTTAGCTATGTCGTGGTGCACCGCCAACCTTGGCCATGTGCAAAACCCTCCGAACTCAAAACTTTCGTGCACCAAGAATTTCATGGTATTCATTTGGGGGCATTTGGAGGCCTTTCCAACCCTCACATCTCAAAAACCACGAATTTCATTTTTTCACAAAACTCCCCACCAAGCCATTTAGCTATGCCGTGGTGCACCGACAACCTTGCCCATGTGCAAAACCCTCCGAACTCAAAACTTTCGTGCACCAAGAATTTCATGGTATTCATTTGGGGGCATTTGGAGGCCATTCCAACCCTCACACCTCAAAAACCACGAATTTCATTTTTTCACAAAACTCCACACAAGCCATCTAGCTATGCCGCGGTGCACCGACCAACTTGGCCATGTGCAAAACCCTCCGAACTCAAAACTTTCGTGCACCAAGAATTTCATGGTATTCATTTGGGGACATTTGGAGGCCATTCCAACCCTCACACCTCAAAAACCACGAATTTCATTTTTTCACAAAACTCCCACCAAGCCTTCTAGCTATGCCGCGGTGCACCGACCAACTTGGCCATGTGCAAAACCCTCCGAACTCAAAACTTTCGTGCACCAAGAATTTCATGGTATTCATTTGGGGGCATTTGGAGGCCATTCCAACCCTCACACCTCAAAAACCACGAATTTCATTTTTTCACAAAACTCCACACAAGCCATCTAGCTATGCCGCGGTGCACCGACCAACTTGGCCATGTGCAAAACCCTCCGAACTCAACTTTCGTGCACCAAGAATTTCATGATATTCATTTGGGGGCATTTGGAGGCCATTCCAACCCTCACACCTCAAAAACCACGAATTTCATTTTTTCACAAATCTCCCCACCAAGCCATTTAGCTATGCCGCGGTGCACCGACCAACTTGGCCATGTGCAAAACCCTCCGAACTCAAAACTTTCGTGCACCAAGAATTTCATGGTATTCATTTGGGGGCATTTGGAGGCCATTCCAACCCTCACACCTCAAAAACCACGAATTTCATTTTTTCACAAAACTCCACACAAGCCATCTAGCTATGCCGCGGTGCACCGACCAACTTGGCCATGTGCAAAACCCTCCGAACTCAAAACTTTCGTGCACCAAGAATTTCATGGTATTCATTTGGGGACATTTGGAGGCCATTCCAACCCTCACATCTCAAAAACCACGAATTTCATTTTTTCACAAAACTCCACACAAGCCATCTACCGCGGTGCACCGACCAACTTGGCCATGTGCAAAACCCTCCGAACTCAAAACTTTCGTGCACCAAGAATTTCATGGTATTCATTTGGGGACATTTGGAGGCCATTCCAACCCTCACACCTCAAAAACCACGAATTTCATTTTTTCACAAAACTCCACACAAGCCATCTAGCTATGCCGCGGTGCACCGACCAACTTGGCCATGTGCAAAACCCTCCGAACTCAAAACTTTCGTGCACCAAGAATTTCATGGTATTCATTTGGGGACATTTGGAGGCCATTCCAACCCTCACACCTCAAAAACCACGAATTTCATTTTTTCACAAAACTCCCACCAAGCCTTCTAGCTATGCCGCGGTGCACCGACCAACTTGGCCATGTGCAAAACCCTCCGAACTCAAAACTTTCGTGCACCAAGAATTTCATG
>NW_028196642.1:75000-77500 GCF_037176805.1 Vigna unguiculata | reverse complement strand
CCAGCGTCATCCCCCCAAGTTGCCTTGGGCGCAGTTCGGCCTAGTTCACTCTTTTCCAGCATCATCCCCCCAAGTTGTCTTGTTCGCAGTTCGGCCTAGTTCACTCTTTTCCAGCGTCATCCCCCCAAGTTGCCTTGTTCGCAGTTCGGTCTAGTTCACTCTTTTCCAGCATCATCCCCCCAAGTTGCCTTGTTCGCAGTTTGGCCTAGTTCACTCTTTTCCAGTGTCATCCCCCCAAGTTGCCTTGTTCGCAGTTTGGCCTAGTTCACTCTTTTCCAGTGTCATCCCCCCAAGTTGTCGTTGCCAACAACCCAAGAGTCCATAGTATTCGGAGTTCTAGCGGGGCCTCCCCTTGCTTCCAACAACCCAAGAGTCCATAGTATTCGGAGTTCTAGCGGGGCCTCCCCTTGCTTCCAACAACCCAAGAGTCCGTAGTATTCGGAGTTCTAGCGGGACCTCCCCTTGCTTCCAACAACCCAAGAGTCCATAGTATTCGGAGTTCTAGCGGGGCCTCCCCTTGCTTCCAACAACCCAAGAGTCCGTAGTATTCGGAGTTCTAGCGGGGCCTCCCGTTGCTTCCAACAACCCAAGAGTCCATAGTATTCGGAGTTCTCGCGTGGCCTCCCATTGATTCAAACAACCCAAAAGTCCATCTTCTTCGCAGTTCAACATCGCCTCCCTCGTTTCCAACAGGCCCAAAGGTCGTCTTCTTCGCAGATCCACGAAGAGCTCATCACGATTTGCCACATTCCATTTCCCACGGGTTGTCAACAACACTTTCTCACACTTCCCGCAATCGAGTACGTGCATGACATGCCAAAGCACATCTTATTTGCCTTCCATCGCACTCAAGACGACGGGTTGTGGAAGAACGATATTGTTCACAACAAGTTCAAGGACAACGTCTCAATCAAGGGACACAACCGAATTATGTTGACTGGGTCGCTAAAGTAAACCCGAGTTCATATAATGCACCGCATCCAAAAGAACTAGCCACAACACGTGCATCACTGAGATGTTTCACTAGATGGAACACGTGCGTGACATTAGGATCCTCCAACACCTCTTCGTGATGGAAAGATAGAATTCGAAGCAACCACAGAAGTACCGTCTAGTGGGTAGGCAACACAGGGACTGATCAACCAATATCACCCAAGGCAACGGGTGAAAATGGAAGAGATGCATGCTTGACCGTTCGATACGCAAGGCATGGAGCCAGCCAGCAAGTGCATCTCGATTACAACTCACACACCCTCACGTTCGCAAGACACCACACCACAAGACGGTCCACCCCCCACCTACCATGGGCAAGCAAGCAAATGGAAACATCAAGTGACGCAGGGTCAAGCATCGCTAGGCATGAAAATAACTTTCCACAATATCCGAGGGACTAGCTGCCGAGCTAACCAACGATCAGTGACGACCGTGTGTTGGTATTAATAAAGCTCAACAACTATGAAGAGGCTAGTTGTGCCATGATAAACATGCTAACGCACGCACCACGTGAGGGGGGAGGCCTCATCAAGCTCCCTTTAAAACCTGCCAGTGTGGAGCTGGCCGGCTCAAGGAGCACTCCCCCCCTATAAGAGGTTAATATGCAAAAGGCAAAATTGTACAAGTAGATACACTTTTTTTGAGCAGACATAAGTCCATATCTCGGGCTATACTTCGAATTTTGATGCGATTTTTTGCAGTAATTCGTAGAATAATGGTATCTCCTTGCTCACCAAATTTCATAATTTTTCTCGAAGGGGAACTATTTTTTTTATTTTTTTTACTTACCGGGTATGTGTAAAATCGGGAAAAATAGAAAAGCACATGTAGACTTCGAATTTCGACCTCATTTTTTCCAGTCCACCACTAAACAATATCAGGAACCTCCCCACAAAATTTCATTCAGTTTGGCCAAGGTCTTAAATTTGACAAATTTTGGCACCAACCTATCTAGTCGCGGTGCACCGACCAACTTGGCCAAGTGCAAAATGCATCCAATTCAAAACTTTTGTGCACCAACACTTTTACAGTACTCATTTGGGGGCATTTGGAGGCCTTTCCAACCCTCACATCTCAAAAACCACGAATTTCATTTTTTCACAAATCTCCCCACCAAGCCATCTAGCTATGCCGTGGTGCACCGCCAACCTTGGCCATGTGCAAAACCCTCCGAACTCAAAACTTTCGTGCACCAAGAATTTCATGGTATTCATTTGGGGGCATTTGGAGGCCATTCCAACCCTCACATCTCAAAAACCACGAATTTCATTTTTTCACAAAACTCCCCACCAAGCCATTTAGCTATGCCGCGGTGCACCGCCAACCTTGGCCATGTGCAAAACCCTCCGAACTCAAAACTTTTGTGCACCAAGAATTTCATGGTACTCATTTGGGGGCATTTGGAGGCCATTCCAACCCTCACATCTCAAAAACCACGAATTTCATTTTTTCACAAAACTCCCCACCAAGCCATTTAGCTATGCCGCGGTGCACCGCCAACCTTGGC
>NW_028196642.1:52500-55000 GCF_037176805.1 Vigna unguiculata | reverse complement strand
TCCCCCCAAGTTGCCTTGTTCGCAGTTCGGTCTAGTTCACTCTTTTCCAGCATCATCCCCCCAAGTTGCCTTGTTCGCAGTTTGGCCTAGTTCACTCTTTTCCAGTGTCATCCCCCCAAGTTGCCTTGTTCGCAGTTTGGCCTAGTTCACTCTTTTCCAGTGTCATCCCCCCAAGTTGTCGTTGCCAACAACCCAAGAGTCCATAGTATTCGGAGTTCTAGCGGGGCCTCCCCTTGCTTCCAACAACCCAAGAGTCCATAGTATTCGGAGTTCTAGCGGGGCCTCCCCTTGCTTCCAACAACCCAAGAGTCCGTAGTATTCGGAGTTCTAGCGGGACCTCCCCTTGCTTCCAACAACCCAAGAGTCCATAGTATTCGGAGTTCTAGCGGGGCCTCCCCTTGCTTCCAACAACCCAAGAGTCCGTAGTATTCGGAGTTCTAGCGGGGCCTCCCGTTGCTTCCAACAACCCAAGAGTCCATAGTATTCGGAGTTCTCGCGTGGCCTCCCATTGATTCAAACAACCCAAAAGTCCATCTTCTTCGCAGTTCAACATCGCCTCCCTCGTTTCCAACAGGCCCAAAGGTCGTCTTCTTCGCAGATCCACGAAGAGCTCATCACGATTTGCCACATTCCATTTCCCACGGGTTGTCAACAACACTTTCTCACACTTCCCGCAATCGAGTACGTGCATGACATGCCAAAGCACATCTTATTTGCCTTCCATCGCACTCAAGACGACGGGTTGTGGAAGAACGATATTGTTCACAACAAGTTCAAGGACAACGTCTCAATCAAGGGACACAACCGAATTATGTTGACTGGGTCGCTAAAGTAAACCCGAGTTCATATAATGCACCGCATCCAAAAGAACTAGCCACAACACGTGCATCACTGAGATGTTTCACTAGATGGAACACGTGCGTGACATTAGGATCCTCCAACACCTCTTCGTGATGGAAAGATAGAATTCGAAGCAACCACAGAAGTACCGTCTAGTGGGTAGGCAACACAGGGACTGATCAACCAATATCACCCAAGGCAACGGGTGAAAATGGAAGAGATGCATGCTTGACCGTTCGATACGCAAGGCATGGAGCCAGCCAGCAAGTGCATCTCGATTACAACTCACACACCCTCACGTTCGCAAGACACCACACCACAAGACGGTCCACCCCCCACCTACCATGGGCAAGCAAGCAAATGGAAACATCAAGTGACGCAGGGTCAAGCATCGCTAGGCATGAAAATAACTTTCCACAATATCCGAGGGACTAGCTGCCGAGCTAACCAACGATCAGTGACGACCGTGTGTTGGTATTAATAAAGCTCAACAACTATGAAGAGGCTAGTTGTGCCATGATAAACATGCTAACGCACGCACCACGTGAGGGGGGAGGCCTCATCAAGCTCCCTTTAAAACCTGCCAGTGTGGAGCTGGCCGGCTCAAGGAGCACTCCCCCCCTATAAGAGGTTAATATGCAAAAGGCAAAATTGTACAAGTAGATACACTTTTTTTGAGCAGACATAAGTCCATATCTCGGGCTATACTTCGAATTTTGATGCGATTTTTTGCAGTAATTCGTAGAATAATGGTATCTCCTTGCTCACCAAATTTCATAATTTTTCTCGAAGGGGAACTATTTTTTTTATTTTTTTTACTTACCGGGTATGTGTAAAATCGGGAAAAATAGAAAAGCACATGTAGACTTCGAATTTCGACCTCATTTTTTCCAGTCCACCACTAAACAATATCAGGAACCTCCCCACAAAATTTCATTCAGTTTGGCCAAGGTCTTAAATTTGACAAATTTTGGCACCAAGCTATCTAGTCGCGGTGCACCGACCAACTTGGCCAAGTGCAAAATGCATCCAATTCAAAACTTTTGTGCACCAACACTTTTACAGTACTCATTTGGGGGCATTTGGAGGCCTTTCCAACCCTCACATCTCAAAAACCACGAATTTCATTTTTTCACAAATCTCCCCACCAAGCCATCTAGCTATGCCGTGGTGCACCGCCAACCTTGGCCATGTGCAAAACCCTCCGAACTCAAAACTTTCGTGCACCAAGAATTTCATGGTATTCATTTGGGGGAATTTGGAGGCCATTCCAACCCTCACATCTCAAAAACCACGAATTTCATTTTTTCACAAAACTCCACACAAGCCATCTAGCTATGCCGCGGTGCACCGACCAACTTGGCCATGTGCAAAACCCTCCGAACTCAAAACTTTCGTGCACCAAGAATTTCATGGTATTCATTTGGGGGCATTTGGAGGCCTTTCCAACCCTCACACCTCAAAAACCACGAATTTCATTTTTTCACAAATCTCCCCACCAAGCCATCTAGCTATGCCGTGGTGCACCGCCAACCTTGGCCATGTGCAAAACCCTCCGAACTCAAAACTTTCGTGCACCAAGAATTTCATGGTATTCATTTGGGGGAATTTGGAGGCCATTCCAACCCTCACATCTCAAAAACCACGAATTTCATTTTTT
>NW_028196642.1:40000-42500 GCF_037176805.1 Vigna unguiculata | reverse complement strand
GAGTTCTAGCGGGGCCTCCCGTTGCTTCCAACAACCCAAGAGTCCATAGTATTCGAAGTTCTCGCGTGGCCTCCCATTGATTCAAACAACCCAAAAGTCCATCTTCTTCGCAGTTCAACATCGCCTCCCTCGTTTCCAACAGGCCCAAAGGTCGTCTTCTTCGCAGATCCACGAAGAGCTCATCACGATTTGCCACATTCCATTTCCCACGGGTTGTCAACAACACTTTCTCACACTTCCCGCAATCGAGTACGTGCATGACATGCCAAAGCACATCTTATTTGCCTTCCATCGCACTCAAGACGACGGGTTGTGGAAGAACGATATTGTTCACAACAAGTTCAAGGACAACGTCTCAATCAAGGGACACAACCGAATTATGTTGACTGGGTCGCTAAAGTAAACCCGAGTTCATATAATGCACCGCATCCAAAAGAACTAGCCCCAACACGTGCATCTCTGAGATGTTTCACTAGATGGAACACGTGCGTGACATTAGGATCCTCCAACACCTCTTCGTGATGGAAAGATAGAATTCGAAGCAACCACAGAAGTACCGTCTAGTGGGTAGGCAACACAGGGACTGATCAACCAATATCACCCAAGGCAACGGGTGAAAATGGAAGAGATGCATGCTTGACCGTTCGATACGCAAGGCATGGAGCCAGCCAGCAAGTACATCTCGATCACAACTCACACACCCACACGTTCGCAAGACACCACACCACAAGATGGTCCACCCCCCACCTACCATGGGCAAGCAAGCAAATGGAAACATCAAGTGACGCAGAGCCAAGCATCGCTAGGCATGAAAATAATTTTCCACAATATCCGAGGGACTAGCTGCCGAGCTAACCAACGATCAATGACGACCGTGTGTTGGTATTAATAAAGCTCAACAACTATGAAGAGGCTAGTTGTGCCATGATAAACATGCTAACGCACGCACCACGTGAGGGGGGAGGCCTCATCAAGCTCCCTTTAAAACCTGCCAGTGTGGAGCTGGCCGGCTCAAGGAGCACTCCCCCCCTATAAGAGGTTAATATGCAAAAGGCAAAATTGTACAAGTAGATACACTTTTTTTGAGCAGACATAAGTCCATATCTCGGGCTACACTTCGAATTTTGATGCGATTTTTTGCAGTAATTCGTAGAATAATGGTATCTCCTTGCTCACCAAATTTCATAATTTTTCTCGAAGGGGAACTATTTTTTTTATTTTTTTTACTTACCGGGTATGTGTAAAATCGGGAAAAATAGAAAAGCACATGTAGACTTCGAATTTCGACCTCATTTTTTCCAGTCCACCACTAAACAATATCAGGAACCTCCCCACAAAATTTCATTCAGTTTGGCCAAGGTCTTAAATTTGACAAATTTTGGCACCAACCTATCTAGTCGCGGTGCACCGACCAACTTGGCCATGTGCAAAATGCATCCAATTCAAAACTTTTGTGCACCAACACTTTTACAGTACTCATTTGGGGACATTTGGAGGCCTTTCCAACCCTCGCATCTCAAAAACCACGAATTTCATTTTTTCACAAAACTCCACACAAGCCATCTAGCTATGCCGCGGTGCACCGACCAACTTGGCCATGTGCAAAACCCTCCGAACTCAAAACTTTCGTGCACCAAGAATTTCATGGTATTCATTTGGGGGCATTTGGAGGCCTTTCCAACCCTCACATCTCAAAAATCACGAATTTCATTTTTTCGCAAAACTCCCCACCAAGCCATTTAGCTATGCCGTGGTGCACCGCCAACCTTGGCCATGTGCAAAACCCTCCGAACTCAAAACTTTCGTGCACCAAGAATTTCATGGTATTCATTTGGGGGCATTTGGAGGCCTTTCCAACCCTCACATCTCAAAAACCACGAATTTCATTTTTTCACAAAACTCCCCACCAAGCCATTTAGCTATGCCGTGGTGCACCGACCAACTTGGCCAAGTTCAAAATGCATCCAATTCAAAACTTTTGTGCACCAACACTTTTACAGTACTCATTTGGGGACATTTGGAGGCCTTTCCAACCCTCACATCTCAAAAACCACGAATTTCATTTTTTCACAAAACTCCCCACCAAGCCTTCTAGCTATGCCTTGGTGCACCGCCAACCTTGGCCATGAGCAAAACCCTCCGAACTCAAAACTTTCGTGCACCAAGACTTTCATGGTATTCATTTGGGGACATTTCTAGGCCATTCCAACCCTCACATCTCAAAAACCACGAATTTCATTTTTTCACAAAACTCCCCACCAAGCCTTCTAGCTATGCCGTGGTGCACCGCCAACCTTGGCCATGTGCAAAACCCTCCGAACTTAAAACTTTCGTGCACCAAGACTTTCATGGTATTCATTTGGGGACATTTCTACGCCATTCCAACCCCCACATCTCAAAAACCACGAATTTCATTTTTTCACAAAACTCCCCACCAAGCCTTCTAGCTATGCCGTGGTGCACCACCAACCTTGGCCATGTGCAAAACCCTCCGAACTTA
>NW_028196642.1:17500-20000 GCF_037176805.1 Vigna unguiculata | reverse complement strand
GTTCGCAGTTCGGTCTAGTTCACTCTTTTCCAGCATCATCCCCCCAAGTTGCCTTGTTCGCAGTTTGGCCTAGTTCACTCTTTTCCAGTGTCATCCCCCCAAGTTGCCTTGTTCGCAGTTTGGCCTAGTTCACTCTTTTCCAGTGTCATCCCCCCAAGTTGTCGTTGCCAACAACCCAAGAGTCCATAGTATTCGGAGTTCTAGCGGGGCCTCCCCTTGCTTCCAACAACCCAAGAGTCCATAGTATTCGGAGTTCTAGCGGGGCCTCCCCTTGCTTCCAACAACCCAAGAGTCCGTAGTATTCGGAGTTCTAGCGGGACCTCCCCTTGCTTCCAACAACCCAAGAGTCCATAGTATTCGGAGTTCTAGCGGGGCCTCCCCTTGCTTCCAACAACCCAAGAGTCCGTAGTATTCGGAGTTCTAGCGGGGCCTCCCGTTGCTTCCAACAACCCAAGAGTCCATAGTATTCGGAGTTCTCGCGTGGCCTCCCATTGATTCAAACAACCCAAAAGTCCATCTTCTTCGCAGTTCAACATCGCCTCCCTCGTTTCCAACAGGCCCAAAGGTCGTCTTCTTCGCAGATCCACGAAGAGCTCATCACGATTTGCCACATTCCATTTCCCACGGGTTGTCAACAACACTTTCTCACACTTCCCGCAATCGAGTACGTGCATGACATGCCAAAGCACATCTTATTTGCCTTCCATCGCACTCAAGACGACGGGTTGTGGAAGAACGATATTGTTCACAACAAGTTCAAGGACAACGTCTCAATCAAGGGACACAACCGAATTATGTTGACTGGGTCGCTAAAGTAAACCCGAGTTCATATAATGCACCGCATCCAAAAGAACTAGCCACAACACGTGCATCACTGAGATGTTTCACTAGATGGAACACGTGCGTGACATTAGGATCCTCCAACACCTCTTCGTGATGGAAAGATAGAATTCGAAGCAACCACAGAAGTACCGTCTAGTGGGTAGGCAACACAGGGACTGATCAACCAATATCACCCAAGGCAACGGGTGAAAATGGAAGAGATGCATGCTTGACCGTTCGATACGCAAGGCATGGAGCCAGCCAGCAAGTGCATCTCGATTACAACTCACACACCCTCACGTTCGCAAGACACCACACCACAAGACGGTCCACCCCCCACCTACCATGGGCAAGCAAGCAAATGGAAACATCAAGTGACGCAGGGTCAAGCATCGCTAGGCATGAAAATAACTTTCCACAATATCCGAGGGACTAGCTGCTGAGCTAACCAACGATCAGTGACGACCGTGTGTTGGTATTAATAAAGCTCAACAACTATGAAGAGGCTAGTTGTGCCATGATAAACATGCTAACGCACGCACCACGTGAGGGGGGAGGCCTCATCAAGCTCCCTTTAAAACCTGCCAGTGTGGAGCTGGCCGGCTCAAGGAGCACTCCCCCCTATAAGAGGTTAATATGCAAAAGGCAAAATTGTACAAGTAGATACACTTTTTTTGAGCAGACATAAGTCCATATCTCGGGCTATACTTCGAATTTTGATGCGATTTTTTGCAGTAATTCGTAGAATAATGGTATCTCCTTGCTCACCAAATTTCATAATTTTTCTCGAAGGGGAACTATTTTTTTTATTTTTTTTACTTACCGGGTATGTGTAAAATCGGGAAAAATAGAAAAGCACATGTAGACTTCGAATTTCGACCTCATTTTTTCCAGTCCACCACTAAACAATATCAGGAACCTCCCCACAAAATTTCATTCAGTTTGGCCAAGGTCTTAAATTTGACAAATTTTGGCACCAAGCTATCTAGTCGCGGTGCACCGACCAACTTGGCCAAGTGCAAAATGCATCCAATTCAAAACTTTTGTGCACCAACACTTTTACAGTACTCATTTGGGGGCATTTGGAGGCCTTTCCAACCCTCACATCTCAAAAACCACGAATTTCATTTTTTCACAAATCTCCCCACCAAGCCATCTAGCTATGCCGTGGTGCACCGCCAACCTTGGCCATGTGCAAAACCCTCCGAACTCAAAACTTTCGTGCACCAAGAATTTCATGGTATTCATTTGGGGGAATTTGGAGGCCATTCCAACCCTCACATCTCAAAAACCACGAATTTCATTTTTTCACAAAACTCCACACAAGCCATCTAGCTATGCCGCGGTGCACCGACCAACTTGGCCATGTGCAAAACCCTCCGAACTCAAAACTTTCGTGCACCAAGAATTTCATGGTATTCATTTGGGGGCATTTGGAGGCCTTTCCAACCCTCACACCTCAAAAACCACGAATTTCATTTTTTCACAAATCTCCCCACCAAGCCATCTAGCTATGCCGTGGTGCACCGCCAACCTTGGCCATGTGCAAAACCCTCCGAACTCAAAACTTTCGTGCACCAAGAATTTCATGGTATTCATTTGGGGACATTTGGAGGCCATTCCAACCCTCACACCTCAAAAACCACGAATTTCATTTTTTCACAAAACTCCACACAAG
>NW_028196642.1:5000-7500 GCF_037176805.1 Vigna unguiculata | reverse complement strand
ACCACAAGACGGTCCACCCCCCACCTACCATGGGCAAGCAAGCAAATGGAAACATCAAGTGACGCAGGGTCAAGCATCGCTAGGCATGAAAATAACTTTCCACAATATCCGAGGGACTAGCTGCCGAGCTAACCAACGATCAGTGACGACCGTGTGTTGGTATTAATAAAGCTCAACAACTATGAAGAGGCTAGTTGTGCCATGATAAACATGCTAACGCACGCACCACGTGAGGGGGGAGGCCTCATCAAGCTCCCTTTAAAACCTGCCAGTGTGGAGCTGGCCGGCTCAAGGAGCACTCCCCCCCTATAAGAGGTTAATATGCAAAAGGCAAAATTGTACAAGTAGATACACTTTTTTTGAGCAGACATAAGTCCATATCTCGGGCTATACTTCGAATTTTGATGCGATTTTTTGCAGTAATTCGTAGAATAATGGTATCTCCTTGCTCACCAAATTTCATAATTTTTCTCGAAGGGGAACTATTTTTTTTATTTTTTTTACTTACCGGGTATGTGTAAAATCGGGAAAAATAGAAAAGCACATGTAGACTTCGAATTTCGACCTCATTTTTTCCAGTCCACCACTAAACAATATCAGGAACCTCCCCACAAAATTTCATTCAGTTTGGCCAAGGTCTTAAATTTGACAAATTTTGGCACCAAGCTATCTAGTCGCGGTGCACCGACCAACTTGGCCAAGTGCAAAATGCATCCAATTCAAAACTTTTGTGCACCAACACTTTTACAGTACTCATTTGGGGGCATTTGGAGGCCTTTCCAACCCTCACATCTCAAAAACCACGAATTTCATTTTTTCACAAATCTCCCCACCAAGCCATCTAGCTATGCCGTGGTGCACCGCCAACCTTGGCCATGTGCAAAACCCTCCGAACTCAAAACTTTCGTGCACCAAGAATTTCATGGTATTCATTTGGGGGAATTTGGAGGCCATTCCAACCCTCACATCTCAAAAACCACGAATTTCATTTTTTCACAAAACTCCACACAAGCCATCTAGCTATGCCGCGGTGCACCGACCAACTTGGCCATGTGCAAAACCCTCCGAACTCAAAACTTTCGTGCACCAAGAATTTCATGGTATTCATTTGGGGGCATTTGGAGGCCTTTCCAACCCTCACACCTCAAAAACCACGAATTTCATTTTTTCACAAATCTCCCCACCAAGCCATCTAGCTATGCCGTGGTGCACCGCCAACCTTGGCCATGTGCAAAACCCTCCGAACTCAAAACTTTTGTGCACCAACACTTTTACAGTACTCATTTGGGGGCATTTGGAGGCCTTTCCAACCCTCACATCTCAAAAACCACGAATTTCATTTTTTCACAAATCTCCCCACCAAGCCATCTAGCTATGCCGTGGTGCACCGCCAACCTTGGCCATGTGCAAAACCCTCCGAACTCAAAACTTTCGTGCACCAAGAATTTCATGGTATTCATTTGGGGGAATTTGGAGGCCATTCCAACCCTCACATCTCAAAAACCACGAATTTCATTTTTTCACAAAACTCCACACAAGCCATCTAGCTATGCCGCGGTGCACCGACCAACTTGGCCATGTGCAAAACCCTCCGAACTCAAAACTTTCGTGCACCAAGAATTTCATGGTATTCATTTGGGGGCATTTGGAGGCCTTTCCAACCCTCACACCTCAAAAACCACGAATTTCATTTTTTCACAAATCTCCCCACCAAGCCATCTAGCTATGCCGTGGTGCACCGCCAACCTTGGCCATGTGCAAAACCCTCCGAACTCAAAACTTTCGTGCACCAAGAATTTCATGGTATTCATTTGGGGACATTTGGAGGCCATTCCAACCCTCACACCTCAAAAACCACGAATTTCATTTTTTCACAAAACTCCACACAAGCCATCTAGCTATGCCGCGGTGCACCGACCAACTTGGCCATGTGCAAAACCCTCCGAACTCAAAACTTTCGTGCACCAAGAATTTCATGGTATTCATTTGGGGACATTTGGAGGCCATTCCAACCCTCACATCTCAAAAACCACGAATTTCATTTTTTCACAAAACTCCACACAAGCCATCTAGCTATGCCGCGGTGCACCGACCAACTTGGTCATGTGCAAAACCCTCCGAACTCAAAACTTTCGTGCACCAAGAATTTCATGGTATTCATTTGGGGGCATTTGGAGGCCTTTCCAACCCTCACATCTCAAAAACCACGAATTTCATTTTTTCACAAATCTCCCCACCAAGCCATCTAGCTATGCCGTGGTGCACCGCCAACCTTGGCCATGTGCAAAACCCTCCGAACTCAAAACTTTCGTGCACCAAGAATTTCATGGTATTCATTTGGGGGCATTTGGAGGCCATTCCAACCCTCACATCTCAAAAACCACGAATTTCATTTTTTCACAAAACTCCCCACCAAGCCATTTAGCTATGCCGCGGTGCACCGCCAACCTTGGCCATGTGCAAAACCCTCCGAACTCAAAACTTTTGTGCACCAAGAATT
>NW_028196641.1:162500-165000 GCF_037176805.1 Vigna unguiculata | reverse complement strand
GACCGTTCGATACGCAAGGCATGGAGCCAGCCAGCAAGTGCATCTCGATTACAACTCACACACCCTCACGTTCGCAAGACACCACACCACAAGACGGTCCACCCCCCACCTACCATGGGCAAGCAAGTAAATGGAAACATCAAGTGACGCAGGGTCAAGCATCGCTAGGCATGAAAATAACTTTCCACAATATCCGAGGGACTAGCTGCCGAGCTAACCAACGATCAGTGACGACCGTGTGTTGGTATTAATAAAGCTCAACAACTATGAAGAGGCTAGTTGTGCCATGATAAACATGCTAACGCACGCACCACGTGAGGGGGGAGGCCTCATCAAGCTCCCTTTAAAACCTGCCAGTGTGGAGCTGGCCGGCTCAAGGAGCACTCCCCCCCTATAAGAGGTTAATATGCAAAAGGCAAAATTGTACAAGTAGATACACTTTTTTTGAGCAGACATAAGTCCATATCTCGGGCTACACTTCGAATTTTGATGCGATTTTTTGCAGTAATTTGTAGAATAATGGTATCTCCTTGCTCACCAAATTTCATAATTTTTCTCGAAGGGGAACTATTTTTTTTATTTTTTTTACTTACCGGGTATGTGTAAAATCGGGAAAAATAGAAAAGCACATGTAGACTTCGAATTTCGACCTCATTTTTTCCAGTCCACCACTAAACAATATCAGGAACCTCCCCACAAAATTTCATTCAGTTTGGCCAAGGTCATAAATTTGACAAATTTTGGCACCAACCTATCTAGTCGCGGTGCACCGACCAACTTGGCCATGTGCAAAACCCTCCGAACTCAAAACTTTCGTGCACCAAGAATTTCATGGTATTCATTTGGGGACATTTGGAGGCCTTTCCAACCCTCACATCTCAAAAACCACGAATTTCATTTTTTCACAAAACTCCCCACCAAGCCTTCTAGTTATGCCGCGGTGCACCGCCAACATTGGCCATGTGCAAAACCCTCCGAACTCAAAACTTTCGTGCACCAAGAATTTCATGGTATTCATTTGGGGGCATTTGGAGGCCTTTCCAACCCTCACATCTCAAAAACCACGAATTTCATTTTTTCACAAATCTCCCCACCAAGCCTTCTAGCTATGCCGCGGTGCACCGACCAACCTTGGCCATGTGCAAAACCCTCCGAACTCAAAACTTTCGTGCACCAAGACTTTCATGGTATTCATTTGGGGACATTTCTAGGCCATTCCAACCCTCACATCTCAAAAACCACGAATTTCATTTTTTCACAAAACTCCCCACCAAGCCTTCTAGCTATGCCGTGGTGCACCGCCAACCATGGCCATGTGCAAAACCCTCCGAACTTAAAACTTTCGTGCACCAAGACTTTCATGGTATTCATTTGGGGACATTTCTAGGCCATTCCAACCCTCACATCTCAAAAACCACGAATTTCATTTTTTCACAAAACTCCCCACCAAGCCTTCTAGCTATGCCGTGGTGCACCGCCAACCTTGGCCATGTGCAAAACCCAACCAACTCAAAACTTTCGTGCACCAAGACTTTCATGGTATTCATTTGGGGGCATTTGGAGGCCATTCCAACCCTCACATCTCAAAAACCACGAATTTCATTTTTTCACAAATCTCCCCACCAAGCCTTCTAGCTATGCCGCGGTGCACCGACAACTTTGGCCATGTGCAAAACCCTCCGAACTCAAAACTTTCGTGCACCAAGAATTTCATGGTATTCATTTGGGGGCATTTGGAGGCCATTCCAACCCTCACATCTCAAAAACCACGAATTTCATTTTTTCACAAAACTCCCCACCAAGCCTTCTAGCTATGCCGTGGTGCACCGCCAACCTTGGCCATGAGCAAAACCCTCCGAACTCAAAACTTTCGTGCACCAAGACTTTCATGGTATTCATTTGGGGACATTTCTAGGCCATTCCAACCCTCACATCTCAAAAACCACGAATTTCATTTTTTCACAAATCTCCCCACCAAGCCTTCTAGCTATGCCGTGGTGCACCGCCAACCTTGGCCATGAGCAAAACCCTCCGAACTCTAAACTTTCGTGCACCAAGAATTTCATGGTATTCATTTGGGGGCATTTGGAGGCCTTTCCAACCCTCACATCTCAAAAACCACGAATTTCATTTTTTCACAAAACTCCCACCAAGCCTTCTAGCTATGCCGCGGTGCACCGACCAGCTTGGCCATGTGCAAAACCCTCCGAACTCAAAACTTTCGTGCACCAAGAATTTCATGGTATTCATTTGGGGGCATTTGGAGGCCATTCCAACCCTCACATCTCAAAAACCACGAATTTCATTTTTTCACAAATCTCCCCACCAAGCCATTTAGCTATGCCGCGGTGCACCGCCAACCTTGGCCATGTGCAAAACCCTCCGAACTCAAAACTTTCGTGCACCAAGAATTTCATGGTATTCATTTGGGGGCATTTGGAGGCCATTCCAACCCTCACATCTCAAAAACCACGAATTTCATTTTTTCACAAATCTCCCC
>NW_028196641.1:115000-117500 GCF_037176805.1 Vigna unguiculata | reverse complement strand
GCGGGGCCTCCCCTTGCTTCCAACAACCCAAGAGTCCATAGTATTCGGAGTTCTAGCGGGGCCTCCCCTTGCTTCCAACAACCCAAGAGTCCGTAGTATTCGGAGTTCTAGCGGGACCTCCCCTTGCTTCCAACAACCCAAGAGTCCATAGTATTCGGAGTTCTAGCGGGGCCTCCCCTTGCTTCCAACAACCCAAGAGTCCGTAGTATTCGGAGTTCTAGCGGGGCCTCCCGTTGCTTCCAACAACCCAAGAGTCCATAGTATTCGAAGTTCTCGCGTGGCCTCCCATTGATTCAAACAACCCAAAAGTCCATCTTCTTCGCAGTTCAACATCGCCTCCCTCGTTTCCAACAGGCCCAAAGGTCGTCTTCTTCGCAGATCCACGAAGAGCTCATCACGATTTGCCACATTCCATTTCCCACGGGTTGTCAACAACACTTTCTCACACTTCCCGCAATCGAGTACGTGCATGACATGCCAAAGCACATCTTATTTGCCTTCCATCGCACTCAAGACGACGGGTTGTGGAAGAACGATATTGTTCACAACAAGTTCAAGGACAACGTCTCAATCAAGGGACACAACCGAATTATGTTGACTGGGTCGCTAAAGTAAACCCGAGTTCATATAATGCACCGCATCCAAAAGAACTAGCCCCAACACGTGCATCTCTGAGATGTTTCACTAGATGGAACACGTGCGTGACATTAGGATCCTCCAACACCTCTTCGTGATGGAAAGATAGAATTCGAAGCAACCACAGAAGTACCATCTAGTGGGTAGGCAACACAGGGACTGATCAACCAATATCACCCAAGGCAACGGGTGAAAATGGAAGAGATGCATGCTTGACCGTTCGATACGCAAGGCATGGAGCCAGCCAGCAAGTACATCTCGATCACAACTCACACACCCACACGTTCGCAAGACACCACACCACAAGATGGTCCACCCCCCACCTACCATGGGCAAGCAAGCAAATGGAAACATCAAGTGACGCAGAGCCAAGCATCGCTAGGCATGAAAATAATTTTCCACAATATCCGAGGGACTAGCTGCCGAGCTAACCAACGATCAATGACGACCGTGTGTTGGTATTAATAAAGCTCAACAACTATGAAGAGGCTAGTTGTGCCATGATAAACATGCTAACGCACGCACCACGTGAGGGGGGAGGCCTCATCAAGCTCCCTTTAAAACCTGCCAGTGTGGAGCTGGCCGGCTCAAGGAGCACTCCCCCCCTATAAGAGGTTAATATGCAAAAGGCAAAATTGTACAAGTAGATACACTTTTTTTGAGCAGACATAAGTCCATATCTCGGGCTACACTTCGAATTTTGATGCGATTTTTTGCAGTAATTCGTAGAATAATGGTATCTCCTTGCTCACCAAATTTCATAATTTTTCTCGAAGGGGAACTATTTTTTTTATTTTTTTTACTTACCGGGTATGTGTAAAATCGGGAAAAATAGAAAAGCACATGTAGACTTCGAATTTCGACCTCATTTTTTCCAGTCCACCACTAAACAATATCAGGAACCTCCCCACAAAATTTCATTCAGTTTGGCCAAGGTCTTAAATTTGACAAATTTTGGCACCAACCTATCTAGTCGCGGTGCACCGACCAACTTGGCCATGTGCAAAATGCATCCAATTCAAAACTTTTGTGCACCAACACTTTTACAGTACTCATTTGGGGACATTTGGAGGCCTTTCCAACCCTCGCATCTCAAAAACCACGAATTTCATTTTTTCACAAAACTCCACACAAGCCATCTAGCTATGCCGCGGTGCACCGACCAACTTGGCCATGTGCAAAACCCTCCGAACTCAAAACTTTCGTGCACCAAGAATTTCATGGTATTCATTTGGGGGCATTTGGAGGCCTTTCCAACCCTCACATCTCAAAAATCACGAATTTCATTTTTTCGCAAAACTCCCCACCAAGCCATTTAGCTATGCCGTGGTGCACCGCCAACCTTGGCCATGTGCAAAACCCTCCGAACTCAAAACTTTCGTGCACCAAGAATTTCATGGTATTCATTTGGGGGCATTTGGAGGCCTTTCCAACCCTCACATCTCAAAAACCACGAATTTCATTTTTTCACAAAACTCCCCACCAAGCCATTTAGCTATGCCGTGGTGCACCGACCAACTTGGCCAAGATCAAAATGCATCCAATTCAAAACTTTTGTGCACCAACACTTTTACAGTACTCATTTGGGGACACTTGGAGGCCTTTCCAACCCTCACATCTCAAAAACCACGAATTTCATTTTTTCACAAAACTCCCCACCAAGCCTTCTAGCTATGCCGTGGTGCACCGCCAACCTTGGCCATGAGCAAAACCCTCCGAACTCAAAACTTTCGTGCACCAAGACTTTCATGGTATTCATTTGGGGACATTTCTAGGCCATTCCAACCCTCACATCTCAAAAACCACGAATTTCATTTTTTCACAAAACTCCCCACCAAGCCTTCTAGCTATGCCGTGGTGCACC
>NW_028196641.1:97500-100000 GCF_037176805.1 Vigna unguiculata | reverse complement strand
AGCGTCATCCCCCCAAGTTGCCTTGGGCGCAGTTCGGCCTAGTTCACTCTTTTCCAGCATCATCCCCCCAAGTTGTCTTGTTCGCAGTTCGGCCTAGTTCACTCTTTTCCAGCGTCATCCCCCCAAGTTGCCTTGTTCGCAGTTCGGTCTAGTTCACTCTTTTCCAGCATCATCCCCCCAAGTTGCCTTGTTCGCAGTTTGGCCTAGTTCACTCTTTTCCAGTGTCATCCCCCCAAGTTGCCTTGTTCGCAGTTTGGCCTAGTTCACTCTTTTCCAGTGTCATCCCCCCAAGTTGTCGTTGCCAACAACCCAAGAGTCCATAGTATTCGGAGTTCTAGCGGGGCCTCCCCTTGCTTCCAACAACCCAAGAGTCCATAGTATTCGGAGTTCTAGCGGGGCCTCCCCTTGCTTCCAACAACCCAAGAGTCCGTAGTATTCGGAGTTCTAGCGGGACCTCCCCTTGCTTCCAACAACCCAAGAGTCCATAGTATTCGGAGTTCTAGCGGGGCCTCCCCTTGCTTCCAACAACCCAAGAGTCCGTAGTATTCGGAGTTCTAGCGGGGCCTCCCGTTGCTTCCAACAACCCAAGAGTCCATAGTATTCGGAGTTCTCGCGTGGCCTCCCATTGATTCAAACAACCCAAAAGTCCATCTTCTTCGCAGTTCAACATCGCCTCCCTCGTTTCCAACAGGCCCAAAGGTCGTCTTCTTCGCAGATCCACGAAGAGCTCATCACGATTTGCCACATTCCATTTCCCACGGGTTGTCAACAACACTTTCTCACACTTCCCGCAATCGAGTACGTGCATGACATGCCAAAGCACATCTTATTTGCCTTCCATCGCACTCAAGACGACGGGTTGTGGAAGAACGATATTGTTCACAACAAGTTCAAGGACAACGTCTCAATCAAGGGACACAACCGAATTATGTTGACTGGGTCGCTAAAGTAAACCCGAGTTCATATAATGCACCGCATCCAAAAGAACTAGCCACAACACGTGCATCACTGAGATGTTTCACTAGATGGAACACGTGCGTGACATTAGGATCCTCCAACACCTCTTCGTGATGGAAAGATAGAATTCGAAGCAACCACAGAAGTACCGTCTAGTGGGTAGGCAACACAGGGACTGATCAACCAATATCACCCAAGGCAACGGGTGAAAATGGAAGAGATGCATGCTTGACCGTTCGATCACAACTCACACACCCACACGTTCGCAAGACACCACACCACAAGATGGTCCACCCCCCACCTACCATGGGCAAGCAAGCAAATGGAAACATCAAGTGACGCAGCGCCAAGCATCGCTAGGCATGAAAATAATTTTCCACAATATCCGAGGGACTAGCTGCCGAGCTAACCAACGATCAGTGACGACCGTGTGTTGGTATTAATAAAGCTCAACAACTATGAAGAGGCTAGTTGTGCCATGATAAACATGCTAACGCACGCACCACGTGAGGGGGGAGGCCTCATCAAGCTCACTTTAAAACCTGCCAGTGTGGAGCTGGCCGGCTCAAGGAGCACTCCCCCCCTATAAGAGGTTAATATGCAAAAGGCAAAATTGTACAAGTAGATACACTTTTTTTGAGCAGACATAAGTCCATATCTCGGGCTACACTTCGAATTTTGATGCGATTTTTTGCAGTAATTCGTAGAATAATGGTATCTCCTTGCTCACCAAATTTCATAATTTTTCTCGAAGGGGAACTATTTTTTTTATTTTTTTTACTTACCGGGTATGTGTAAAATCGGGAAAAATAGAAAAGCACATGTAGACTTCGAATTTCGACCTCATTTTTTCCAGTCCACCACTAAACAATATCAGGAACCTCCCCACAAAATTTCATTCAGTTTGGCCAAGGTCTTAAATATGACAAATTTTGGCACCAACCTATCTAGTCGCGGTGCACCGACCAACTTGGCCATGTGCAAAATGCATCCAATTCAAAACTTTTGTGCACCAACACTTTTACAGTACTCATTTGGGGACATTTGGAGCCCTTTCCAACCCTCGCATCTCAAAAACCACGAATTTCATTTTTTCACAAAACTCCACACAAGCCATCTAGCTATGCCGCGGTGCACCGACCAACTTGGCCATGTGCAAAACCCTCCGAACTCAAAACTTTCGTGCACCAAGAATTTCATGGTATTCATTTGGGGGCATTTGGAGGCCTTTCCAACCCTCACATCTCAAAAATCACGAATTTCATTTTTTCGCAAAACTCCCCACCAAGCCATTTAGCTATGCCGTGGTGCACCGCCAACCTTGGCCATGTGCAAAACCCTCCGAACTCAAAACTTTCGTGCACCAAGAATTTCATGGTATTCATTTGGGGGCATTTGGAGGCCTTTCCAACCCTCACATCTCAAAAACCACGAATTTCATTTTTTCACAAAACTCCCCACCAAGCCATTTAGCTATGCCGTGGTGCACCGACCAACTTGGCCAAGTTCAAAATGCATCCAATTCAAAACTTTTGTGCACCAA
>NW_028196641.1:85000-87500 GCF_037176805.1 Vigna unguiculata | reverse complement strand
GCCCCAACACGTGCATCTCTGAGATGTTTCACTAGATGGAACACGTGCGTGACATTAGGATCCTCCAACACCTCTTCGTGATGGAAAGATAGAATTCGAAGCAACCACAGAAGTACCGTCTAGTGGGTAGGCAACACAGGGACTGATCAACCAATATCACCCAAGGCAACGGGTGAAAATGGAAGAGATGCATGCTTGACCGTTCGATACGCAAGGCATGGAGCCAGCCAGCAAGTACATCTCGATCACAACTCACACACCCACACGTTCGCAAGACACCACACCACAAGATGGTCCACCCCCCACCTACCATGGGCAAGCAAGCAAATGGAAACATCAAGTGACGCAGAGCCAAGCATCGCTAGGCATGAAAATAATTTTCCACAATATCCGAGGGACTAGCTGCCGAGCTAACCAACGATCAATGACGACCGTGTGTTGGTATTAATAAAGCTCAACAACTATGAAGAGGCTAGTTGTGCCATGGTAAACATGCTAACGCACGCACCACGTGAGGGGGGAGGCCTCATCAAGCTCCCTTTAAAACCTGCCAGTGTGGAGCTGGCCGGCTCAAGGAGCACTCCCCCCCTATAAGAGGTTAATATGCAAAAGGCAAAATTGTACAAGTAGATACACTTTTTTTGAGCAGACATAAGTCCATATCTCGGGCTACACTTCGAATTTTGATGCGATTTTTTGCAGTAATTCGTAGAATAATGGTATCTCCTTGCTCACCAAATTTCATAATTTTTCTCGAAGGGGAACTATTTTTTTTATTTTTTTTACTTACCGGGTATGTGTAAAATCGGGAAAAATAGAAAAGCACATGTAGACTTCGAATTTCGACCTCATTTTTTCCAGTCCACCACTAAACAATATCAGGAACCTCCCCACAAAATTTCATTCAGTTTGGCCAAGGTCTTAAATTTGACAAATTTTGGCACCAACCTATCTAGTCGCGGTGCACCGACCAACTTGGCCATGTGCAAAATGCATCCAATTCAAAACTTTTGTGCACCAACACTTTTACAGTACTCATTTGGGGACATTTGGAGGCCTTTCCAACCCTCGCATCTCAAAAAGCACGAATTTCATTTTTTCACAAAACTCCACACAAGCCATCTAGCTATGCCGCGGTGCACCGACCAACTTGGCCATGTGCAAAACCCTCCGAACTCAAAACTTTCGTGCACCAAGAATTTCATGGTATTCATTTGGGGGCATTTGGAGGCCTTTCCAACCCTCACATCTCAAAAATCACGAATTTCATTTTTTCGCAAAACTCCCCACCAAGCCATTTAGCTATGCCGTGGTGCACCGCCAACCTTGGCCATGTGCAAAACCCTCCGAACTCAAAACTTTCGTGCACCAAGAATTTCATGGTATTCATTTGGGGGCATTTGGAGGCCTTTCCAACCCTCACATCTCAAAAACCACGAATTTCATTTTTTCGCAAAACTCCCCACCAAGCCATTTAGCTATGCCGTGGTGCACCGCCAACCTTGGCCATGTGCAAAACCCTCCGAACTCAAAACTTTCGTGCACCAACACTTTTACAGTACTCATTTGGGGACATTTGGAGGCCTTTCCAACCCTCACATCTCAAAAACCACGAATTTCATTTTTTCACAAAACTCCCCACCAAGCCTTCTAGCTATGCCGTGGTGCACCGCCAACCTTGGCCATGAGCAAAACCCTCCGAACTCAAAACTTTCGTGCACCAAGACTTTCATGGTATTCATTTGGGGACATTTCTAGGCCATTCCAACCCTCACATCTCAAAAACCACGAATTTCATTTTTTCACAAAACTCCCCACCAAGCCTTCTAGCTATGCCGTGGTGCACCGCCAACCTTGGCCATGTGCAAAACCCTCCGAACTTAAAACTTTCGTGCACCAAGACTTTCATGGTATTCATTTGGGGACATTTCTAGGCCATTCCAACCCTCACATCTCAAAAACCACGAATTTCATTTTTTCACAAAACTCCCCACCAAGCCTTCTAGCTATGCCGTGGTGCACCGCCAACCTTGGCCATGTGCAAAACCCTCCGAACTTAAAACTTTCGTGCACCAAGACTTTCATGGTATTCATTTGGGGACATTTCTAGGCCATTCCAACCCTCACATCTCAAAAACCACGAATTTCATTTTTTCACAAAACTCCCCACCAAGCCTTCTACCTATGCCGTGGTGCACCGCCAACCTTGGCCATGTGCAAAACCCTCCGAACTTAAAACTTTCGTGCACCAAGAATTTCATGGTATTCATTTGGGGACATTTGGATGCCTTTCCAACCCTCACATCTCAAAAACCACGAATGTCATTTTTTCACAAATCTCCCCACCAAGCCTTTCTAGCTATGCCGTGGTGCACCGCCAACCTTGGCCATGAGCAAAACCCTCCGAACTCAAAACTTTCGTGCACCAAGAATTTCATGGTATTCATTTGGGGACATTTGGATGCCTTTCCAACCCTCACATCTCAAAAACCACGAATTT
>NW_028196641.1:72500-75000 GCF_037176805.1 Vigna unguiculata | reverse complement strand
TCCAACAACCCAAAAGTCTATAGTATTCGGAGTTCTAGCGGGGCCTCCCCTTGCTTCCAACAACCCAAGAGTCCGTAGTATTCGGAGTTCTAGCGGGACCTCCCCTTGCTTCCAACAACCCAAGAGTCCATAGTATTCGGAGTTCTAGCGGGGCCTCCCCTTGCTTCCAACAACCCAAGAGTCCGTAGTATTCAGAGTTCTAGCGGGGCCTCCCGTTGCTTCCAACAACCCAAGAGTCCATAGTATTCAGAGTTCTCGCGTGGCCTCCCATTGATTCAAACAACCCAAAAGTCCATCTTCTTCGCAGTTCAACATCGCCTCCCTCGTTTCCAACAGGCCCAAAGGTCGTCTTCTTCGCAGATCCACGAAGAGCTCATCACGATTTGCCACATTCCATTTCCCACGGGTTGTCAACAACACTTTCTCACACTTCCCGCAATCGAGTACGTGCATGACATGCCAAAGCACATCTTATTTGCCTTCCATCGCACTCAAGACGACGGGTTGTGGAAGAACGATATTGTTCACAACAAGTTCAAGGACAACGTCTCAATCAAGGGACACAACCGAATTATGTTGACTGGGTCGCTAAAGTAAACCCGAGTTCATATAATGCACCGCATCCAAAAGAACTAGCCCCAACACGTGCATCTCTGAGATGTTTCACTAGATGGAACACGTGCGTGACATTAGGATCCTCCAACACCTCTTCGTGATGGAAAGATAGAATTCGAAGCAACCACAGAAGTACCGTCTAGTGGGTAGGCAACACAGGGACTGATCAACCAATATCACCCAAGGCAACGGGTGAAAATGGAAGAGATGCATGCTTGACCGTTCGATACGCAAGGCATGGAGCCAGCCAGCAAGTACATCTCGATCACAACTCACACACCCACACGTTCGCAAGACACCACACCACAAGATGGTCCACCCCCCACCTACCATGGGCAAGCAAGCAAATGGAAACATCAAGTGACGCAGAGCCAAGCATCGCTAGGCATGAAAATAATTTTCCACAATATCCGAGGGACTAGCTGCCGAGCTAACCAACGATCAGTGACGACCGTGTGTTGGTATTAATAAAGCTCAACAACTATGAAGAGGCTAGTTGTGCCATGATAAACATGCTAACGCACGCACCACGTGAGGGGGGAGGCCTCATCAAGCTCCCTTTAAAACCTGCCAGTGTGGAGCTGGCCGGCTCAAGGAGCACTCCCCCCCTATAAGAGGTTAATATGCAAAAGGCAAAATTGTACAAGTAGATACACTTTTTTTGAGCAGACATAAGTCCATATCTCGGGCTACACTTCGAATTTTGATGCGATTTTTTGCAGTAATTCGTAGAATAATGGTATCTCCTTGCTCACCAAATTTCATAATTTTTCTCGAAGGGGAACTATTTTTTTTATTTTTTTTACTTACCGGGTATGTGTAAAATCGGGAAAAATAGAAAAGCACATGTAGACTTCGAATTTCGACCTCATTTTTTCCAGTCCACCACTAAACAATATCAGGAACCTCCCCACAAAATTTCATTCAGTTTGGCCAAGGTCTTAAATTTGACAAATTTTGGCACCAACCTATCTAGTCGCGGTGCACCGACCAACTTGGCCATGTGCAAAATGCATCCAATTCAAAACTTTTGTGCACCAACACTTTTACAGTACTCATTTGGGGACATTTGGAGGCCTTTCCAACCCTCGCATCTCAAAAACCACGAATTTCATTTTTTCACAAAACTCCACACAAGCCATCTAGCTATGCCGCGGTGCACCGACCAACTTGGCCATGTGCAAAACCCTCCGAACTCAAAACTTTCGTGCACCAAGAATTTCATGGTATTCATTTGGGGGCATTTGGAGGCCTTTCCAACCCTCACATCTCAAAAATCACGAATTTCATTTTTTCGCAAAACTCCCCACCAAGCCATTTAGCTATGCCGTGGTGCACCGCCAACCTTGGCCATGTGCAAAACCCTCCGAACTCAAAACTTTCGTGCACCAAGAATTTCATGGTATTCATTTGGGGGCATTTGGAGGCCTTTCCAACCCTCACATCTCAAAAACCACGAATTTCATTTTTTCACAAAACTCCCCACCAAGCCATTTAGCTATGCCGTGGTGCACCGACCAACTTGGCCAAGTTCAAAATGCATCCAATTCAAAACTTTTGTGCACCAACACTTTTACAGTACTCATTTGGGGACATTTGGAGGCCTTTCCAACCCTCACATCTCAAAAACCACGAATTTCATTTTTTCACAAAACTCCCCACCAAGCCTTCTAGCTATGCCGTGGTGCACCGCCAACCTTGGCCATGAGCAAAACCCTCCGAACTCAAAACTTTCGTGCACCAAGACTTTCATGGTATTCATTTGGGGACATTTCTAGGCCATTCCAACCCTCACATCTCAAAAACCACGAATTTCATTTTTTCACAAAACTCCCCACCAAGCCTTCTAGCTATGCCGTGGTGCACCGCCAACCTTGGCCATGTG
>NW_028196641.1:50000-52500 GCF_037176805.1 Vigna unguiculata | reverse complement strand
TCCCTCGTTTCCAACTTTCCTCTAAGTTGCCCTCCTCGCAGTTTGGCCAAGTTCACTCTTTTCCAGCGTCATCCCCCCAAGTTGCCTTGGGCGCAGTTCGGCCTAGTTCACTCTTTTCCAGCATCATCCCCCCAAGTTGTCTTGTTCGCAGTTCGGCCTAGTTCTCTCTTTTCCAGCGTCATCCCCCCAAGTTGCCTTGTTCGCAGTTCGGTCTAGTTCACTCTTTTCCAGCATCATCCCCCCAAGTTGCCTTGTTCGCAGTTTGGCCTAGTTCACTCTTTTCCAGTGTCATCCCCCCAAGTTGCCTTGTTCGCAGTTTGGCCTAGTTCACTCTTTTCCAGTGTCATCCCCCCAAGTTGTCGTTGCCAACAACCCAAGAGTCCATAGTATTCGGAGTTCTAGCGGGGCCTCCCCTTGCTTCCAACAACCCAAGAGTCCATAGTATTCGGAGTTCTAGCGGGGCCTCCCCTTGCTTCCAACAACCCAAGAGTCCGTAGTATTCGGAGTTCTAGCGGGACCTCCCCTTGCTTCCAACAACCCAAGAGTCCATAGTATTCGGAGTTCTAGCGGGGCCTCCCCTTGCTTCCAACAACCCAAGAGTCCGTAGTATTCGGAGTTCTAGCGGGGCCTCCCGTTGCTTCCAACAACCCAAGAGTCCATAGTATTCGAAGTTCTCGCGTGGCCTCCCATTGATTCAAACAACCCAAAAGTCCATCTTCTTCGCAGTTCAACATCGCCTCCCTCGTTTCCAACAGGCCCAAAGGTCGTCTTCTTCGCAGATCCACGAAGAGCTCATCACGATTTGCCACATTCCATTTCCCACGGGTTGTCAACAACACTTTCTCACACTTCCCGCAATCGAGTACGTGCATGACATGCCAAAGCACATCTTATTTGCCTTCCATCGCACTCAAGACGACGGGTTGTGGAAGAACGATATTGTTCACAACAAGTTCAAGGACAACGTCTCAATCAAGGGACACAACCGAATTATGTTGACTGGGTCGCTAAAGTAAACCCGAGTTCATATAATGCACCGCATCCAAAAGAACTAGCCCCAACACGTGCATCTCTGAGATGTTTCACTAGATGGAACACGTGCGTGACATTAGGATCCTCCAACACCTCTTCGTGATGGAAAGATAGAATTCGAAGCAACCACAAAAGTACCGTCTAGTGGGTAGGCAACACAGGGACTGATCAACCAATATCACCCAAGGCAACGGGTGAAAATGGAAGAGATGCATGCTTGACCGTTCGATACGCAAGGCATGGAGCCAGCCAGCAAGTACATCTCGATCACAACTCACACACCCACACGTTCGCAAGACACCACACCACAAGATGGTCCACCCCCCACCTACCATGGGCAAGCAAGCAAATGGAAACATCAAGTGACGCAGAGCCAAGCATCGCTAGGCATGAAAATAATTTTCCACAATATCCGAGGGACTAGCTGCCGAGCTAACCAACGATCAATGACGACCGTGTGTTGGTATTAATAAAGCTCAACAACTATGAAGAGGCTAGTTGTGCCATGATAAACATGCTAACGCACGCACCACGTGAGGGGGGAGGCCTCATCAAGCTCCCTTTAAAACCTGCCAGTGTGGAGCTGGCCGGCTCAAGGAGCACTCCCCCCCTATAAGAGGTTAATATGCAAAAGGCAAAATTGTACAAGTAGATACACTTTTTTTGAGCAGACATAAGTCCATATCTCGGGCTACACTTCGAATTTTGATGCGATTTTTTGCAGTAATTCGTAGAATAATGGTATCTCCTTGCTCACCAAATTTCATAATTTTTCTCGAAGGGGAACTATTTTTTTTATTTTTTTTACTTACCGGGTATGTGTAAAATCGGGAAAAATAGAAAAGCACATGTAGACTTCGAATTTCGACCTCATTTTTTCCAGTCCACCACTAAACAATATCAGGAACCTCCCCACAAAATTTCATTCAGTTTGGCCAAGGTCTTAAATTTGACAAATTTTGGCACCAACCTATCTAGTCGCGGTGCACCGACCAACTTGGCCATGTGCAAAATGCATCCAATTCAAAACTTTTGTGCACCAACACTTTTACAGTACTCATTTGGGGACATTTGGAGGCCTTTCCAACCCTCGCATCTCAAAAACCACGAATTTCATTTTTTCACAAAACTCCACACAAGCCATCTAGCTATGCCGCGGTGCACCGACCAACTTGGCCATGTGCAAAACCCTCCGAACTCAAAACTTTCGTGCACCAAGAATTTCATGGTATTCATTTGGGGGCATTTGGAGGCCTTTCCAACCCTCACATCTCAAAAATCACGAATTTCATTTTTTCGCAAAACTCTCCACCAAGCCATTTAGCTATGCCGTGGTGCACCGCCAACCTTGGCCATGTGCAAAACCCTCCGAACTCAAAACTTTCGTGCACCAAGAATTTCATGGTATTCATTTGGGGGCATTTGGAGGCCTTTCCAACCCTCACATCTCAAAAACCACGAATTTCAT
>NW_028196641.1:15000-17500 GCF_037176805.1 Vigna unguiculata | reverse complement strand
CACCAAGAATTTCATGGTATTCATTTGGGGGCATTTGGAGGCCTTTCCAACCCTCACATCTCAAAAATCACGAATTTCATTTTTTCGCAAAACTCCCCACCAAGCCATTTAGCTATGCCGTGGTGCACCGCCAACCTTGGCCATGTGCAAAACCCTCCGAACTCAAAACTTTCGTGCACCAAGAATTTCATGGTATTCATTTGGGGGCATTTGGAGGCCTTTCCAACCCTCACATCTCAAAAACCACGAATTTCATTTTTTCACAAAACTCCCCACCAAGCCATTTAGCTATGCCGTGGTGCACCGACCAACTTGGCCAAGTTCAAAATGCATCCAATTCAAAACTTTTGTGCACCAACACTTTTACAGTACTCATTTGGGGACATTTGGAGGCCTTTCCAACCCTCACATCTCAAAAACCACGAATTTCATTTTTTCACAAAACTCCCCACCAAGCCTTCTAGCTATGCCGTGGTGCACCGCCAACCTTGGCCATGAGCAAAACCCTCCGAACTCAAAACTTTCGTGCACCAAGACTTTCATGGTATTCATTTGGGAACATTTCTAGGCCATTCCAACCCTCACATCTCAAAAACCACGAATTTCATTTTTTCACAAAACTCCCCACCAAGCCTTCTAGCTATGCCGTGGTGCACCGCCAACCTTGGCCATGTGCAAAACCCTCCGAACTTAAAACTTTCGTGCACCAAGACTTTCATGGTATTCATTTGGGGACATTTCTAGGCCATTCCAACCCTCACATCTCAAAAACCACGAATTTCATTTTTTCACAAAACTCCCCACCAAGCCTTCTAGCTATGCCGTGGTGCACCGCCAACCTTGGCCATGTGCAAAACCCTCCGAACTTAAAACTTTCGTGCACCAAGACTTTCATGGTATTCATTTGGGGACATTTCTAGGCCATTCCAACCCTCACATCTCAAAAACCACGAATTTCATTTTTTCACAAAACTCCCCACCAAGCCATTTAGCTATGCCGTGGTGCACCGACCAACTTGGCCAAGTTCAAAATGCATCCAATTCAAAACTTTTGTGCACCAACACTTTTACAGTACTCATTTGGGGACATTTGGAGGCCTTTCCAACCCTCACATCTCAAAAACCACGAATTTCATTTTTTCACAAAACTCCCCACCAAGCCTTCTAGCTATGCCGTGGTGCACCGCCAACCTTGGCCATATGCAAAACCCAACCAACTCAAAACTTTCGTGCACCAAGACTTTCATGGTATTCATTTGGGGGCATTTCTAGGCCATTCCGACCCTCACATCTCAAAAACCACGAATTTCATTTTTTCACAAATCTCCCCACCAAGCCTTTCTAGCTATGCCGTGGTGCACCGCCAACCTTGGCCATGAGCAAAACCCTCCGAACTCAAAACTTTCGTGCACCAAGAATTTCATGGTATTCATTTGGGGACATTTGGATGCCTTTCCAACCCTCACATCTCAAAAATCACGAATTTCATTTTTTCGCAAAACTCCCCACCAAGCCATTTAGCTATGCCGTGGTGCACCGCCAACCTTGGCCATGTGCAAAACCCTCCGAACTCAAAACTTTCGTGCACCAAGAATTTCATGGTATTCATTTGGGGGCATTTGGAGGCCTTTCCAACCCTCACATCTCAAAAACCACGAATTTCATTTTTTCACAAAACTCCCCACCAAGCCATTTAGCTATGCCGTGGTGCACCGACCAACTTGGCCAAGTTCAAAATGCATCCAATTCAAAACTTTTGTGCACCAACACTTTTACAGTACTCATTTGGGGACATTTGGAGGCCTTTCCAACCCTCACATCTCAAAAACCACGAATTTCATTTTTTCACAAAACTCCCCACCAAGCCTTCTAGCTATGCCGTGGTGCACCGCCAACCTTGGCCATGAGCAAAACCCTCCGAACTCAAAACTTTCGTGCACCAAGACTTTCATGGTATTCATTTGGGGACATTTCTAGGCCATTCCAACCCTCACATCTCAAAAACCACGAATTTCATTTTTTCACAAAACTCCCCACCAAGCCTTCTAGCTATGCCGTGGTGCACCGCCAACCTTGGCCATGTGCAAAACCCTCCGAACTTAAAACTTTCGTGCACCAAGACTTTCATGGTATTCATTTGGGGACATTTCTAGGCCATTCCAACCCTCACATCTCAAAAACCACGAATTTCATTTTTTCACAAAACTCCCCACCAAGCCTTCTAGCTATGCCGTGGTGCACCGCCAACCTTGGCCATGTGCAAAACCCTCCGAACTCAAAACTTTCGTGCACCAAGAATTTCATGGTATTCATTTGGGGGCATTTGGAGGCCTTTCCAACCCTCACATCTCAAAAATCACGAATTTCATTTTTTCGCAAAACTCCCCACCAAGCCATTTAGCTATGCCGTGGTGCACCGCCAACCTTGGCCATGTGCAAAACCCTCCGAACTCAAAACTTTCGTGCACCAAGAATTTCATGGTATTCATTTGGGGGCATT
>NW_028196641.1:0-5000 GCF_037176805.1 Vigna unguiculata | reverse complement strand
CCAACAACCCAAGAGTCGGTCGTATTTGGAGTTTCACATCGCTTCCCAGGAAGCCAACAACCAAAAGGTCGGTCGTATTTGGATTTCAGTATTCGCTTCAGTCGATTCCAACTTCCCAAAAACCTGCCTTCTTCGCAGTTCGGCTAAGTCTCCCTCGTTTCCAACTTTCCTCTAAGTTGCCCTCCTCGCAGTTTGGCCAAGTTCACTCTTTTCCAGCGTCATCCCCCCAAGTTGCCTTGGGCGCAGTTCGGCCTAGTTCACTCTTTTCCAGCATCATCCCCCCAAGTTGTCTTGTTCGCAGTTCGGCCTAGTTCACTCTTTTCCAGCGTCATCCCCCCAAGTTGCCTTGTTCGCAGTTCGGTCTAGTTCACTCTTTTCCAGCATCATCCCCCCAAGTTGCCTTGTTCACAGTTTGGCCTAGTTCACTCTTTTCCAGTGTCATCCCCCCAAGTTGCCTTGTTCGCAGTTTGGCCTAGTTCACTCTTTTCTAGTGTCATCCCCCCAAGTTGTCGTTGCCAACAACCCAAGAGTCCATAGTATTCGGAGTTCTAGCGGGGCCTCCCCTTGCTTCCAACAACCCAAGAGTCCATAGTATTCGGAGTTCTAGCGGGGCCTCCCCTTGCTTCCAACAACCCAAGAGTCCGTAGTATTCGGAGTTCTAGCGGGACCTCCCCTTGCTTCCAACAACCCAAGAGTCCATAGTATTCGGAGTTCTAGCGGGGCCTCCCCTTGCTTCCAACAACCCAAGAGTCCGTAGTATTCGGAGTTCTAGCGAGGCCTCCCGTTGCTTCCAACAACCCAAGAGTCCATAGTATTCGGAGTTCTCGCGTGGCCTCCCATTGATTCAAACAACCCAAAAGTCCATCTTCTTCGCAGTTCAACATCGCCTCCCTCGTTTCCAACAGGCCCAAAGGTCGTCTTCTTCGCAGATCCACGAAGAGCTCATCACGATTTGCCACATTCCATTTCCCACGGGTTGTCAACAACACTTTCTCACACTTCCCGCAATCGAGTACGTGCATGACATGCCAAAGCACATCTTATTTGCCTTCCATCGCACTCAAGACGACGGGTTGTGGAAGAACGATATTGTTCACAACAAGTTCAAGGACAACGTCTCAATCAAGGGACACAACCGAATTATGTTGACTGGGTTGCTAAAGTAAACCCGAGTTCATATAATGCACCGCATCCAAAAGAACTAGCCCCAACACGTGCATCTCTGAGATGTTTCACTAGATGGAACACGTGCGTGACATTAGGATCCTCCAACACCTCTTCGTGATGGAAAGATAGAATTCGAAGCAACCACAGAAGTACCGTCTAGTGGGTAGGCAACACAGGGACTGATCAACCAATATCACCCAAGGCAACGGGTGAAAATGGAAGAGATGCATGCTTGACCGTTCGATACGCAAGGCATGGAGCCAGCCAGCAAGTACATCTCGATCACAACTCACACACCCACACGTTCGCAAGACACCACACCACAAGATGGTCCACCCCCCACCTACCATGGGCAAGCAAGCAAATGGAAACATCAAGTGACGCAGAGCCAAGCATCGCTAGGCATGAAAATAATTTTCCACAATATCCGAGGGACTAGCTGCCGAGCTAACCAACGATCAGTGACGACCGTGTGTTGGTATTAATAAAGCTCAACAACTATGAAGAGGCTAGTTGTGCCATGATAAACATGCTAACGCACGCACCACGTGAGGGGGGAGGCCTCATCAAGCTCCCTTTAAAACCTGCCAGTGTGGAGCTGGCCGGCTCAAGGAGCACTCCCCCCCTATAAGAGGTTAATATGCAAAAGGCAAAATTGTACAAGTAGATACACTTTTTTTGAGCAGACATAAGTCCATATCTCGGGCTACACTTCGAATTTTGATGCGATTTTTTGCAGTAATTCGTAGAATAATGGTATCTCCTTGCTCACCAAATTTCATAATTTTTCTCGAAGGGGAACTATTTTTTTTATTTTTTTTACTTACCGGGTATGTGTAAAATCGGGAAAAATAGAAAAGCACATGTAGACTTCGAATTTCGACCTCATTTTTTCCAGTCCACCACTAAACAATATCAGGAACCTCCCCACAAAATTTCATTCAGTTTGGCCAAGGTCTTAAATTTGACAAATTTTGGCACCAACCTATCTAGTCGCGGTGCACCGACCAACTTGGCCATGTGCAAAATGCATCCAATTCAAAACTTTTGTGCACCAACACTTTTACAGTACTCATTTGGGGACATTTGGAGGCCTTTCCAACCCTCGCATCTCAAAAACCACGAATTTCATTTTTTCACAAAACTCCACACAAGCCATCTAGCTATGCCGCGGTGCACCGACCAACTTGGCCATGTGCAAAACCCTCCGAACTCAAAACTTTCGTGCACCAAGAATTTCATGGTATTCATTTGGGGGCATTTGGAGGCCTTTCCAACCCTCACATCTCAAAAATCACGAATTTCATTTTTTCGCAAAACTCCCCACCAAGCCATTTAGCTATGCCGTGGTGCACCGCCAACCTTGGCCATGTGCAAAACCCTCCGAACTCAAAACTTTCGTGCACCAAGAATTTCATGGTATTCATTTGGGGGCATTTGGAGGCCTTTCCAACCCTCACATCTCAAAAACCACGAATTTCATTTTTTCACAAAACTCCCCACCAAGCCATTTAGCTATGCCGTGGTGCACCGACCAACTTGGCCAAGTTCAAAATGCATCCAATTCAAAACTTTTGTGCACCAACACTTTTACAGTACTCATTTGGGGACATTTGGAGGCCTTTCCAACCCTCACATCTCAAAAACCACGAATTTCATTTTTTCACAAAACTCCCCACCAAGCCTTCTAGCTATGCCGTGGTGCACCGCACACCTTGGCCATGAGCAAAACCCTCCGAACTCAAAACTTTCGTGCACCAAGACTTTCATGGTATTCATTTGGGGACATTTCTAGGCCATTCCAACCCTCACATCTCAAAAACCACGAATTTCATTTTTTCACAAAACTCCCCACCAAGCCTTCTAGCTATGCCGTGGTGCACCGCCAACCTTGGCCATGTGCAAAACCCTCCGAACTTAAAACTTTCGTGCACCAAGACTTTCATGGTATTCATTTGGGGACATTTCTAGGCCATTCCAACCCTCACATCTCAAAAACCACGAATTTCATTTTTTCACAAAACTCCCCACCAAGCCTTCTAGCTATGCCGTGGTGCACCGCCAACCTTGGCCATGTGCAAAACCCTCCGAACTTAAAACTTTCGTGCACCAAGACTTTCATGGTATTCATTTGGGGACATTTCTAGGCCATTCCAACCCTCAAATCTCAAAAACCACGAATTTCATTTTTTCACAAAACTCCCCACCAAGCCTTCTAGCTATGCCGTGGTGCACCGCCAACCTTGGCCATGTGCAAAACCCAACCAACTCAAAACTTTCGTGCACCAAGACTTTCATGGTATTCATTTGGGGGCATTTCTAGGCCATTCCGACCCTCACATCTCAAAAACCACGAATTTCATTTTTTCACAAATCTCCCCACCAAGCCTTTCTAGCTATGCCGTGGTGCACCGCCAACCTTGGCCATGAGCAAAACCCTCCGAACTCACAACTTTCGTGCACCAAGAATTTCATGGTATTCATTTGGGGACATTTGGATGCCTTTCCAACCCTCACATCTCAAAAACCACGAATTTCATTTTTTCACAAAACTCCCCACCAAGCCTTCTAGCTATGCCGTGGTGCACCGCCAACCTTGGCCATGTGCAAAACCCAACCAACTCAAAACTTTCGTGCACCAAGACTTTCATGGTATTCATTTGGGGGCATTTGGAGGCCTTTCCAACCCTCACATCTCAAAAACCACGAATTTCATTTTTTCACAAAACTCCCCACCAAGCCTTCTAGCTATGCCGTGGTGCACCGCCAACCTTGGCCATGTGCAAAACCCAACCAACTCAAAACTTTCGTGCACCAAGACTTTCATGGTATTCATTTGGGGGCATTTCTAGGCCATTCCGACCCTCACATCTCAAAAACCACGAATTTCATTTTTTTCACAAATCTCCCCACCAAGCCTTTCTAGCTATGCCGTGGTGCACCGCCAACCTTGGCCATGAGCAAAACCCTCCGAACGCAAAACTTTCCTGCACCAAGAATTTCATGGTATTCATTTGGGGACATTTGGATGCCTTTCCAACCCTCACATCTCAAAAACCACGAATTTCATTTTTTCACAAAACTCCCCACCAAACCATCTACCTATGCCGTGGTGCACCGCCAACCTTGGCCATGTCCAAAACCCAACCAACTCAAAACTTTCGTGCACCAAGACTTTCATGGTATTCATTTGGGGGCATTTGGAGGCCTTTCCAACCCTCACATCTCAAAAACCACGAATTTCATTTTTTCACAAATCTCCCCACCAAGCCTTCTAGCTATGCCGTGGTGCACCGACCAACTTGGCCATGTGCAAAACCCAACCAACTCAAAACTTTTGTGCAGCAAGACTTTCATGGTATTCATTTGGGGACATTTGGAGGCCAATCCAACCTTCACATCTCAAAAACCACGAATTTCATTTTTTCACAAAACTCCCCACCAAGCAAGGTAAAGTACATTACATGGCTACATCATAGTCTATTCCATGTGACCAATTAGTGTCAGCCTCTATAATGAAAAACTTACATTTTTTTAAAGAGATTACAAAGACATTTAGATAAAGCATTTTGATTTGGTAGATGAAGGGGAGGGACGAATCAAAGCGACAAGGGCTGAATCTCAGTGGATCGTGGCAGCAAGGCCACTCTGCCACTTACAATACCCTGTCGCGTATTTAAGTCGTCTGCAAAGGATTCTACCCGTCGTTCGATAGGAATTGCGCTTCAAGGCGTCTCGCAAGGATGATTCTCCTTACAAGGTTCACCAACGACACGTGCCTCTTGGGGGCCGAGGCCCCCTACTGCTGGTCGGCAAACAAACAACGGGCGCAC